>NC_057361.1:84674629-84754629 GCF_016509475.1 Prionailurus bengalensis | reverse complement strand
TGTTACAATATTTATCCTACCCTATTCTGACTAATATAATCAAGAAATTCTTTTTTTTTCTAGAACATTTCCTGGGACAAAGATTCAGAGGATTTTTCACTGAGGAATGGCTGTGTAGTATGAGCACCAGCTTCAAAGTCAGTCAGAAGTAGATTCCATTCTCAGTTCTGTGCAAGCCATGCAACTTTGGGCAAGCCACTTAATTTTTCTGAGCTTCTGTCACCTAATTTCAAAGTGGAAATAATAATGCTAAACTCAGAAAGTAGTTGTGAAGATTAAGTGAGATCATGTACAGTAAGTGCATGACACATAGTAGGGGCTCATTAAAAGGTAGTTATTATCATTACGGGAAAGCCCTGGCACCCTGCCTGACACACAATCATAGGGACCTAATAAATAGTAGTTCCCTTTCTTTAATTCCTTTCCACATCTCCATAGCCTAAGGGCTGGGATGACTTGGTAAGAACCTTGTCTAGATTTCTACCCTCCCAGCTACTTCCTAGCCAGTGCCTTCTTGGAAGCACCTTCTTTTACCTAACCCTCAGGAGCTGGACCATGCTGCAGCCTGATCCTATCCCAAACAAGCACCAAAGCCCCAAGTGAAATGTCTGGCTACTGAGGGCCTGCATCTTTAAAGGACTTTGTGGGATGAATCATGTTTTTCTTCCAGATTCAAGTCCTCAGTTCCAACTTCCTCTGGAGCTTCTAAGTTGACTTCAATGGCTGGGGGCAGGGGGCAGGGCTGCCACTCTCACTCCCAGTGTCTACTTTAAAGCTGCCTTCAGTGTGTATGGAGCAAATGTGAATTCAAGTGTCAGTCAACATGCAATTTGACTATGCAGTGTAAAATCCTGCATTGGAGCATACTCAGGCCCTGGGAAAAACAGAAATAGCAGCAGCTATGGGCAGAGGGCTGATGGGTGAGGGGGGCAGGGTGTGCCTGCTGCAAAGAGAATTCTAGTGCCAAAGGGATCCTTGATCTGTGGCAATATGTGACCACTCCAAGCATTGATCCAGAAAATTGAATTCACATGCACTCACCTCTTCCTAGATCAGGCATAATAAATGTTTCTTGCATCCTGTCCAGTTCCAATACCCTCCTAATCCCTCCCCACCAAAAGAAAATAAGTGAAAACCTCAGCTATTTTTAATTCTCTGCTTCTTCAAAGTTGGTCTGGATCTCTCAACTCTTTTTCATCTTCCCTCAGTGCTGGAATTTTCACTGATTTGAGATTCTCTTATTCCCTCAGGCTGATCAACTTCCTGAGATAACCTCTTTGGTGGGTTGTACTGGTGGGTGTCAGTGAGGAGCATGCCCTTGCTTGGGGCATGGATGGCCTTCCCTTGGCCCCTGTAGGCTATGACCTCCTCCCCAGCTCCCTCTGACATTTCCTGCTGTTCTTGACTAGGAAGCTTAGGGTACCTACTGCCAACCCCAATCTAGACCATTCTGTTCTCTGCATGAGGTAGATCACTGGTCTTCACAACCTCAAGGAAAGACAATGTTGGAACTCACCAGGCAGCACTGTTAGAGGTCTTCAGGGCTTCAGAGCTGATTACACTGGGCTGAGGCTGAGCCAGGAATCCCTGGAAAGAAATCTTTAGAAAATTCCAGGGCACCTCATCAGTGAAGATATCTAATAAGAATCCCTGGCAGCTTGGGAGTTGGGAACAAATCCTCCTGAGCCTATTCCCCACAAGAACTAAAACAACATCAATAGCAATTGTATTGGGGTGGGGTGGGGAGTAGATGACAACACATTTCCAAAGGTCAGACAAGCTCCAGCCTTGGAACGGCATGGCTGGTCGAGGAAGAGTCCATGATACACCTCATCCTACCTTGACTATGGGTGGAGGGTGGAGAAGGGAAAACAACTACAGCTAATAGTTATTGAGTGCTTAGTATGTGCTCCCACACTGTCTAACTGCTTTATAGACAATAATGCATTGAATCATAAAATATCCTTATAAGGAAGGTATTATTATTCCCCCTTTTTAATGTTTTAAATGTTTATTATTGAGAGAGAGAGAGAGAGAGACCATGGAAGGAACAGAAAGAGTGTGTGAGACAGAGGATCTGAAGCAGTGTCCGTGCTGAGAAGAGAGAGCCTAATGGGGATTTGAACTCACGAACCCTGAGATCACGACTTTAGCCAAAGTCAGATGCTTAACCGACTGAGCCACCCAGGTGCCCTACAATCACTTTTAATAACTTCAGTTCCAGTTTTTTAATGTTTATTTATTTTTGAGAGAGAGAGCTAGTGGGGGAGAGGCAGAAGCAGAGAAAAGGGGAGACAGAAGATCCAAAGCAGGCTCTGTGCTGTCAGCAGAAAGCCAATGTGGGGCTTGAACTCATGAACTATAAGATCATGACCTGAGCTGAAGTCAGACACTTAACCGACTGAGCCACCCAGGCACTCCATATTATCCCCCTTTTAGAGGCAAGGCAACTGAGACATAGAAATGTTACACAGCAGGTAGGATGAAAACCAAGGTTTTAACCTAAACAATCTGCCTCCAAATCCCATGCTTCAAGCCACTATGCACACTGTGTAGATGAACCTACTCTCTTGCCCTCTACCTCCTGGTTTAGTCCTTCTCCACTCAGGACCTGGTTCCCTATGCCTGGGGGTGGCGGCAGAAAAAATCCTATTTCATTGTTTTAGTAATACCCTGGGCCAGTGTGGGCTTAGGGCATAGAGCAGGGAGACCCTCCTAGGAATGTGAGAAGGCCCAAAAAGAGAAGGGAGGAAACACAGCTAAATCAGGAGTCTGGAGAAGGAGGTAGCTAGTAAAGTGGAGGGTGGAAGAGAATTCCCTCTACTCTCCAGGTAATACAACTGCTCCCCCAGCCCTCCTTACACACACACATGCATATACTTCTGTGCTTAATTATTTCATCAGAAGGGCAGAGCAGGGCTGCCAGAGAAGAGATTGCTTGCTAGTTAGGAAGCTAGGCAAATGTGTCCTCCAGCTATACTTTTGAAAAAGATTAGAGCATTGGGGGCTGGGCAACATGCAGAGCTCCAGGAGCTCAGAGAGCACTCCTAGCTAGGGCAGATGCTAAGAAGACACTGGGCTGTCCTATAAGACTGGCTTATTAAAGGTTCTGTGAGCAAAACTTTGTGGAGAGCCTCCTCAACTCCCAATGAAATCCTAAGGCTCCATTCTGGAACTTCCCTAAGGAAGACTCAACAGAGGTTATCCAGAGGAAGTTTCATACCCTTCACTCTGGTTACCCTGCAGTACCCCTCCATCTTCTCAACCCATAGGCTACCTGAGAACAGTGGTCAGGCCCTGTGAGTTCTCTAAGTTTTGAACCCTCTGCATAAAAATACAGTCTGGTGGCTGACCCCTCAGTTCCCTGAAAATAAACTCACTAAACCTAAAACAAAGCCTTCCCACAATGCTTCTCTTCCTGTGGCTCACCACCCTGTGTTGTTATAACATGTCTACCTTACATCATCAAAAACCTCTAAAATTGCCACCTACTTTTCTATTTTCACTCTTCTAATTTTATAGGCACATGGTCTCACATGTATGCACATGACTCAGTTTACTCATCTGTAAAATGAAGATGATGCTGCCTTGCATATCTCCTAGAAGTTTTGAGAATCTGATGCAATTGAGTTCTGAATGCTCTAGTAAGCACACAAAGTGCTCCATGTACTAAGAGACACATTCATCTCACCCATCAGGCTCTAAACTTCTCATCTACCTGATTATTTTATTCCTAGTGCTCAACAGAGTGTTTTGCACATAATAAATACCCAGTAAAATTGTGCTTCATGAATTTGAGATATGACTGGGAGAAGAGCATTTTAGGTCAAGCCTCTTACTATGAGCTGCTCCACAGATTAAGTCTGGGAACAGGATCTTCCCATATCCCCAAAAGCAGCATCAGGTGACACCAAGTGGGAGCAGGGATGTGCTGGACTATAAGGAGATGGGGTCAAGGCAGTCTTTCCCCTCCATTAATGACAAGGAAGTAGCAGGGAGGGTAATAACAGGGACTAACACTGTGGTGGTAGAGAAATGAAAGAATGTCTCCACTGGGGCAGTAGGAGACATGGAAACTGGGTTCTTTGTGTTCATTCAAAACCGTTTCACAGTCAGTGTGAACACAGTGAAGGAAGAAGGCTAAGTGCGATAGTTTCACTCTAGCAGCAGACAGATGGCCTAAGACTTGAGAGAGGGGAAATTATCAGAGCCACAGACCTGAATAGGACCTTCAAGTTTACCTCCTTCATTTTACTGTTGAGGACCAAACCTGATGTAATTCACCCAAGGTCACAGAACCAGAGAAGGTCACAGCCATGACTGGAACCCCAGCAGCCCAGCAGCCCAATTCACAGACCCGTGTTCATTCTATTCTCCATTCTCCCACCAGGGGTATGTGGTTTTTTATTCTTTCATATCCCCTAGCCCATTTGATCTTCATGGTGACCCCAGGAGTTAAGCAGAACAAAGGCTGTCATTCCCATTTTATATCAGAGGAAATGGAAGCTTAGGGAGGTTTTTGCATTAACAGCCACAGATATTGGTGACATGACCAGGAGTATAACCTAGGGCTCCTTATAGGACAGCAAAGTGGTTAAGGACTACACAGCTGGAGTCAGACAAACCTGGCTTTAAATCTCATCTCCACAGATAACTGCCCTTGAGACCTTGGGGAAGTTATCTATCCTCTCTGGACCTCAGTTTTCTCAACTATTAACTGAGGAATGATAATAGTACTGACCTCAAGAGGCACATGGTAAGTGCTCCATAACTCTTAATTCTTCCTATCTCTTTGCACTCTCTCCCCAACCTCAGTGCCTATCCCTTCATGAGTCCAAGTGGGAGGAGGGGGAGGGGCCGTTGATAAAAAAAAAAAAAAAGCTGACAAAGTGAGCCTTGGAACATGTGGCCAGCAGTGTTCCTCTATCACCTGGCCCCAGCCCCTCCTCTTCCCCTCATCTAGCCAAGGACACTGGACAAAGGAGTACTCAGAGCAGACTGGCACTCCCCATGCCATTTGCATTCCTGGGCAGGAAGCCTGCAAAATCTTTAAATACAAACAAAAAAATAAATGAATAAATCAGCAAATCCCAAATGCCTGACCTTGAAAGCCAAGAGACAGACAGATAGACAACAGATGTAGAGGAATGAGCCAGGAGGACTCAGGGCTCTGCAGCTTAGAAGTGGGGGGAGGGAGGTGGAGGTAAAGATACAATGAAGGCAAGGAGATAAGTGGGCATAAATATGGATGCTCACCACATGGCTGAGTCCCTTTTTCCCCAGACAGATAGGCAAGCAGCTTTGTGGCCTGGTAGGACCAGGCTTCCATCTCCCTTAACACCACCAAAGCTAAGGTCAATGTCAAGTCCTGACACTGGCCCAATAAGAATCCCAGCAAGCAGGAGCTTGGTTAAGAAGAGAAGGAGAGTAAATCATAAATAACTGCTCTTTCCAAAATCTCTTCCCTTTTATGCCCCCATGTATACTTGTCTGTTCCTTTCCTATAGGGGCCAAGGCAGGGGACTGCCCCCAAAATGTGCCACTTTGGCATATTGGTTGTTTTATTTATTTATTTTTTTATTTTTTTTTTCAACGTTTATTTATTTTTGGGACAGAGAGAGACAGAGCATGAACGGGGGAGGGGCAGAGAGAGAGGGAGACACAGAATCGGAAACAGGCTCCAGGCTCTGAGCCATCAGCCCAGAGCTCGACGCGGGGCTCGAACTCACGGACCGCGAGATCGTGACCTGGCTGAAGTCGGACGCTTAACCGACTGCGCCACCCAGGCGCCCCTATATTGGTTGTTTTAAATAAAAGTTACTTTAGAGACATCCTGTGCAAGAAGGACACTCAAACCTTCCTCTTTCTCCCTGAAATCTGGAAATAAATCTCCCTTGTGAAAGGTACCCTCCGTGTACCAGGAGGTAAAAAGACATACTTATCACCAAAGTTAGGAAATTCAGGGCTGAGAAGGCTGTATAAAGATCTCTTATTACTTCTTACTGATTTACTACCTCAGCCCAAATTCTGTTTAGAATTCCTTACTAATTGAAGTTCCCAAAGTTAAGTCTTCTCTTTTCTGTCAATTCCTCACAGATTTATCGTCTTTTTGTCTAAAAAGTACAGAAGCTGCTTGCCTTGGTCATTTCTTCAGGTCTCAATTTCATCATTGGGCTTCCATGCACATGTAATAAAACTTCATGTTTTTTTTTTTTCTGTTAATCTGCCTCATGTCAATTTAATTCTTAGTCCAGCTGAGAAATCTTGAAGGGTAGAGGAAGGATTTTTCCTTTCCTACAATACCATTCTCTTGGTTCTTAGAACACTGGCCTGGGGGTGCCTGGGTGGGTCATTCAGTTAAGTAGCCTGCTCAGGTCATGATCTCATGGTTCCTGAGTTCCAGCCCTGGGTTGGGCTCTGTGCGGACAGCTTGGAGCCTGGAAACTGCTTCAGATTCTGTGTCTCCCTCTCTCTCTGCCCTGGTTTTGTCTTGGGACCTCTATGAGGGAATTTTATCCCTCAGCTACAAAATAGGTCAAAGTCACACTGGAGACCTGAAGCATTCCTGTCTGGTTGCTCTATTGTCATGACTCAAGTCTCACAGATTGCTCTTCCTAAACCTTGCCCTTGGGAACAAGAATTTTCCCACTCCTTACCTTACTTCTCTTCTTTGACAGCATGCCACTAAAGGCCTCCAGAACTGGCCCTGTTCAGGCTGAGCCATGCTGGGCTAAACAGGTTGGCCTCCAGCAGGAATGAAGGCTGAGGCAAGTGAAAATCAGGTTTTCTGAGCACCTTCCTGCTAGGGACTTTTTAGCTCAGTATGTGGACTAAGTCTCTTGAACAGGATCACTGCCTTTGGGATCATTTCCTGTGTCCTTATATGGGGAGGGAAGTTTCCTTAAATGAGCTCTCAGGTGTGTCTTGGCTATGGAGCCCATATCCCAGAGTAGCCAGGAGGTCTTTGGGCAGGTGTAGTGTTGTCTCAGGAGAAGAGGGAAAGCTTCTCCTCACCACTAAGTGAATGGATCCAGTACTGCCAGCCTGGCTACCCTAGTGATTTGGCACTTTGGGTCAAGTTCTCAATACAAAGATGGTAGGACTGGGGACATAAGGAACAGAGAGAACTCACATACCATTGAAAAACATTCAGGATGTGGAGACCTCTTGCTGGTCTCTAACCACACGCCCTTGTTTCACATTTGGTGTCCTCCAACAGGGGCACCTCTTCCAGGTGGACCTATTGGAAGCCATGGACAGATCCAAATGCCCAGGTGTTTGTCTCTTAGTACTCTCTACTCTCCATGCCTTCCCTCTCAAAGAAAAAAAAAAAAGAGATGAATCAGGAAAAAAGAAACTCACATTTGCTGAGCAAGTATTGGTTGCCAGACATGGCTTTGGGTACTTTTCTTATACCTTCTCTCATTTCTTTCTATTTTATTTTCCTTTTTGGTGGGCGGGGAGCTGTGCCTTGCATGCAAAGAATGGCATTGATTAAAATTCTGTTAGAGTCACACTATCATTAGTTCATGCACGACCCACTTTTTTAAATTTTATTTCTATTTTTATTCATCCTACTTTATTTCTTTCCCTTTTTATTGTCCTTCGCAATTCAATCTCCTTTCTGGATGGACACCCGCTCTTGTGTGTTTGCCTTTCATAAATGATACAGTTTTATACATCTCTTTCTTCTTTATTTCATGCAGTATCACTGTTGTGGAGAGCTAATTAGGTTTTCATCTATGGATCTAGTGTGTTCACTTTGATTACTGCAAAGTGTTCCATGATTTGTGTATTTTGCATTTTATGTATCCATTCCCCTGTTGATGGGCATTTAGGTTGTTTCCAACTTCTATTACAATATTTCAATGAACATTTTTATATAAGCCACTCTGTGTGCCTGTGAGAGCAATTGCTGGGAGATATATACCCAGAAGTGGAATTGTTCTTCCACGGGGCATGTACAAACTTAAATTTTCTAAACACTTCCAAATTCCTCTCCAAAATGGCTATATCCATGTACATAATTCCTAGCAATATGTGAGGATCCCTGTTTCCCTATATTGTTACCAACACTTGTTATTAGCTTACTCTTTTTAAATGTTTTGTCAGTCTGATGGGTATAAAAGAGCATTTTGCTGCTGTCTTAATTTGCCTTCCCCAATTATGAGGTTGAACATTTCTTCAGAGGATTATGATCTAGTTATTTGAACTTCCCCTTCTGTAAGTTGCCTATTTGTACATCTGTTGTTCTATCAGATTTCCTATCTCTTTTTTGCCCTACATATTCTGGATATTAACCTTTTTTTCTCATATACATTACAAATATTTTCTCCAAATCTGCCACCTCTGATTTTCCCATTGTGTCCCTCATAGAAGATGAATCTTTACTTTTAATGGACATTAATCAAATCCATCCACTTTTGCCTTTATGATGCATGTGCTCTCCACCTTAAGAAAACCTTTCTACACCAATGCTGCAAAGATGTTCTTCTACATTTTTTAGTTACTTGCATAGCTTTGCCTGTCATGTTTAAGTCTTCAATACCTCTAAAGTTTATTTTGTATATGGCATGAAATAAGCATATTTAATCTTATTTTTCTATATAATAAGCAAATTTTCCCACTATTGCTACATTATGCTGGTTTCACATAGCATGCATGGACCTTTCGTGTGGCCGTTGGTTCTTGAGCAGTAAGTCAAGACCCATTTACCAAGATCCTATTGTGTTACAAAACACTGAAGATGGAGTATAGTGGAGTTTTTGACATAAAGCCAACCTGTGGAAAGCATGCAGTCTGTCTGGGAGAACAAAACATGGACACAAAAACTTGAGAGTATAACACCCAACAACACCTAGGAGAGGATAAATATAGACCTTGGAAGCTGAAAATACAAGTTTGGAGGGTTAAAAGGGGAACAGGGTCCCTATTCCCAGGTTAGGATGGATAAACAGCTTGATCTAGGAATGTCGGATGCCATTTAATACCTTCAGCCTGAGAAGTCCATCCAATCAAGCTAGCTTTATGTAGTTGCCCCAGGATGAAAGAGGACACAGGAGCCACTGAGACATCACCATTTGCCATAATCTGGCCTTGCTGGTGCATTCAGGGTTTCCTTCCCAGCTCTCCCTTCATGTAGCTCCTCGGCCCCAGGGTACCAATTAAGAAGGAAACAAGGTCATTTTTTTAAATATGAAATTTATTGCCAAATTGGTTTCCATACAACACCCAGTGCTCATCCCAACAGGTGCCCGCCTCAATACCCATCACCCACCCTCCCTTCCCTCCCACCCCCCATCAACCCTCAGTTTCTTCTCAGTTTTTAAGAGTCTCTTATGGCTTGGTTCCCTCCCTCTCTAACCTTTTTTTTTTTCCCTTACCCTCCCCCATGGTCTTCTGTTTACTTTCTCAGGATCCACATAAGAGTGAAAACATATGGTATCTGTCTTTCTCTGTATGGCTTATTTCACTTAGCATCACACTCTCCAGTTCCATCCACGTTGCTACAAAAGGCCATATTTCATTCTTTTTATTGCCACATAGTATTCAATTATGTATATAAACCACAATTTCTTTATCCATTCATCAGTTGATGGACATCTAGGCTCTTTCCATAATTTGGCTATTGTTGAGAGTGCTGCTATAAACATTGGGGTACAAGTGCCCCTATGCATCAGTACTCCTGTGTCCCTTGAGTAAATTCCTAGCAGTGTTACTGCTGGGTCATAAGGTAGTTCTATTTTTAATTTTTTGAGGAACCTCCACACTGTTTTCCAGAGTGACTGCACCAATTTGCATTCCCACCAACAGTGCAAGAGGGTTCCCGTTTCTCCACATCCTCTCCACCATCTATAGTCTCCTGATTTGTTCATTTTGGCCACTCTGACTGGCGTGAGGTGATATCTGAGTGTGGTTTTGATTTGTATTTCCCTGATGAGGAGAGACGTTGAGCATCTTTTCGTGTGCCTGTTGGCCATCCGGATATCTTCTTTAGAGAAGTGTCTATTCAACAAGGTCATTTTTTACTAGAATCCAGGCACCCAGTCCACAAAATCTCTCTGAATCAGCTGTCTTTCTTCTGAGAGCAATGAACTGAATTGAAGGAAACTGTTTATAGAACAAAAACAATATAATACCTTTGTAGCCCTCTAAGAGCCCATATTTTCTCCACAAATATGTTCTACCTTGGTCACCAGTGGCAAGAGGGCAGCAGATGGAGGGAGATGTAGTGGACTGGGTGCCTGGAATCCAGTTAAAAACTATCTTGGGGGTGTGGGAGACACTGGACAAAAGTTCCCTGACTGCCAGGACTGACCTGCCTCCCTGTTCCCAGAGGCCTCCCTGAGCCCAAATTCCTGGTTTGAGTTTGCCTATGCCTTTCATATTCTGTGACCAGAAAGGAAAAACTATGGAGGCTTTAGAGAGCTTCAGCAAACCCTCCTCCCCCACCAGTTCCCTTCTGCCTCAGGATGCTGTGCCATGCCACCAAGGTGAAACATCTTGTGGCCCAAACCTGGCCTTCCCAGAAGTCTGCATTGCAAACACACACCAATTATTCTTAGCAGGGCAGCCTGTATTTAGTGTAGCCTGCATCAGGAGCTGATTTTCCTCCTAGTAATCTCCTTCTGCTTTAGTGGTTTGAAAGTTTGAAGGGAATTGGGGGAGGGGAATTAAGGGGAAGTGGGGGTGGGGAAGAAAAGCAAACAGAAATCATCAAACCACCAAACAAAAATGCTCAAGCTCCCAGCTCCTTAATCCTCTCAGGCCCTACTCCTCACCATGGCAACCAGTAAACCTTCAGACCTCCTTAATCCTCAATCCAGTTGTTAGTGAAGAGAGGAGGCTGGCCGCTTTGCCTGGGATGATTTCAATACAGGGCAAATTAAACTGGTCCTGGAGACATGTGGCAGTTGAAGGAGGGGGAAGCAGCACAGGGAGGAAAAGGAACACTGAAGTGAGGGATGGCAGGTTTTCATTAGGCAGCATCTCTCAGAAACTCTCTTAGGAAGGTGGGGAGGGCCTTCAGTGCCAACTTGGATTAACCCTCAAAGGTCCTGATGAAGGCCAGCCCTCCCCACTGTCTTCCCTATTCCCCTCAGACAAGCCTCTGCAGTCTGAAGAATCCTTTGGTGGGTGGGTGTGGGGGGGAGCAGTCAGCCCTTTGCAACCCAAAGTGATTTGCACCTTCTTTGGCCAAAAGCAGAAGGAGGAGATAGAAAGTAAAAGTCAGTGGATATCCACTTTCACCTTGCCCAAGAGGCAGCTGGTCATTGGTGAGAGTGTAACTCTCCCCCAAGAAACATGAGGCACACTCAGGAAAAGTTCCTGGAAACTCAGCTAATCTGACAGCCAACTCTGCTTTGCCAGGCCTCACAAAGGCACCATTGCACCACAACCTTTGTTTGCTTTGGTCTGTCCACAAAACTGACCCTGACCCCCATGGACAGACAGCCAACTGCCAAAGTGAGCAGTCCTTCAAGTCATATCAGAGGCTCTATAATTCTCACTGGTGACTACTTTGGCAATTGTCTTTCCTAGGAAACTGAGGTTAGAGCTGGGGATGAAGCTAGAGCAGATTTACTGACCCACATAATAAGCTGGGCCTTGCCTCAGAAATCTGACCTGAGGCTAGTCCCCAGGCAGCTCATACTGGCCCTACACGACAGCGGTGTAGGTAAATTCTTAGATCCTTTCCTAAATGCATGCTTTAACAAAGGAAAGGGAAGCAGTAAGAACAACAAATAGGAGGCCTCGGGAGTTTTACTCAGGTCCACAGCTAGTGAAGTGTTACTTGCTCAATTTGTTCTTAGTAGGTTTGGTTTCCCCTATTGCAAAGGGAACTGGATACTCCTTCCTCCTTAAAAGCATTATCTTCATTCATCTGTATGTTTTCCTGTACCTGATACCATCTGTGCACACTTTGTATTCCCTTAGTGAGCAACTGAGTCCCAGAATTTGGAAAAATGATCATCTCCCCTTCAGCCTAACGTGTAAGACCTTAATAACTTAGAGTTATTAATTTCTGAGTCAGAGTGGAATCTTGCTTTCACTCACTCACTCACTCACTCACCAAACATTTACTGAAAATCACTTGACTAAAGTCTATGAGGGCAGGTGCCACATTTGATATTGTTCACCATTGTGTCTCCAGTCCCTGCTTGGCACACAGTGTATATTTAGTGAATTTTTTTTGAATGATGCCTACTATGTGTATGATCCCAAAGTTTGTTGATCACTCAAAATAACAGCAACAGCATCTAAAGTTTTCCTTTATTGAATGATGACTATGTACCAGGGCCTGTGTTAAGTATTTCCTAAGTGTACTCTCATTTAAACCTTATGACAACACTCAGGAGTAGAGACTATTATTCAATTCCATTCCATACATTAAAATAATGAGGCTCAAAGATGTTAATTAACCTTTCCAAATTCACATGGTTAATAAATGACAAAGCTTGGTACCAAACCCACATCTCTTGGAATCCAGAGCCTACTTCCCTATACCTCTGGTGTTAGGGAAGTGCTACTGAGATTTAAGTCATTATTTGGCTTCCCCAAATGCCAGTTGGCTTTTCACAGACATAGTTCCTTGACCACATACTTTATTCCCAGCAATGACAAATCAGTTTTTCAGAAGAAGCCCAAGTGAGAGAGTGTGGGTTGCTAAATGTGCCTTTATACTAATCATATCCCTCACACAGGTACAAAGTTTTACAGTTCACTTATCTCTCCTACAGTCCTCAAAGCAATCAAAACAGGGAGTTCTGTTACTATTACTCACTTTACAGATAAGGACACTGAGGCTCAAGGAGGTGATACAAGTTGCCTAAGGTCACACAGCCAAGTAGTGGAGCTTGAATTAAATTCACTCTTTTCTGATTCTAAAACCCCAGAGCATAAGCCACTTGGCCTCCTTGTCATATAAGGCATTGGAAACCTTGTTTTCTGTCATGTGTCAATTTCCACTAAAGAATTGCAGCCTTCTATTCAAACAAGAATGATCTAGAGCCCTGGTGTTATATCTGAAATTGCCAACTCGGAGAAACTTGGCATCTTTCATGCACTGTCAGAAGTAGAAACACATCACTTTACAGGAAAACCTTTTGATGTCTTCTCCACAAAGGTGTTGTCTGGGAATTAGCCTCCTCTCCCCATTCCACCACCCTCAACTACAGAGGGATATGTGATAAGATTCAGTGCAAGCTGGCAAGGGCTTCTGTGAGTTTGTTTACTTTTCCCGTAACATAAATGAGGACCAGGAATGCATGTCACTCCTTATACCCATCTGTCTTCTTTCCTTTATGAGCACTCTTAATCATTTTTAAAGTCCGATGAATAAAAAAACAAGCCACCACCTCTAGAGATTACAACTGCTCCTTGGAAGTAGGAATTGGTCATTAAGAGATCACTGTTTCATGGGGCAAAAGGCAACAGATTACTAGGGATTTGCAGCAGCCTAATTAGGCTTAACTTCTAAGTGGCAAAGTGGCTTTGGCAAGGATGTTCAAGAATTCTATTAGGAACTCATGTGTAGCCTTCCTCTTCTTCTCCTATACACTGTCACCCCACCCCCATTACACCCATAATAAGATGTAGTCCTTTCTGCCTCTCCCACTGTCAAGGGACTCATTTCTGAAAAAACAAAATTTCCTGGGCTTCCTTTACAAAATTATTCATCTTTGCTGCCTGGGCATGACAAAACCTCTCATTAAAAGCCCTGGGTGGGAGTGACCTGCCTGGCCCCAGCTCCCACAGCTAGCCAGAAAGAGAGCCAAGCAGAAGAAGAGGTACAGTGACAAGGGTGGGAGCTTTCTCTATAGAGCCTGTGACAGGGAGTCCCTGAGGGTGATGGGACACATGCAGGCTCTTCACTGCAGGGTAACAACAGTGCACATCTGCTGTTATCCTTCTCGGAAGCTTTGGACAAACAGAGGTTTGATTCCACCATGCTTCCCAGCCTTAGAACGTTGCAGTGCTGAGGGGTCAAAGAAAATCCAGTCATGGGATTGAGGAGAACTCAGCCTCTGTCTAGGCTGTTGAACTCTGCTTGGCTGGGTAAAGTAGGTCAAGTTATCCCTATTGTACCTAGAGAGATGGGGCCATGTGGGGAAGAGATCCAGAGTGGAGAAGAGGAGACCTCATTTCTGGTTCCAGCTCTGGCACTATCTGGCTGTGTGACTCCAGGCACATGGCTTGGCTTCTCTGGCTGAATCTTCACTTGTACAAATGAGGAAACATATATAGTTTAGTGATACAGAGCGTGGGCTCTGGAGACAGCCTTCCCGGGTTCACACCCCAACTCTGCCTCTTCCGAGGTGCATGGCTGTGAAAACCTGTTTAGCCCGACAAAGCCTCAGTCTCCTCATCTGTAAAACAGGAACAACATCCATGGGACAGACACAGGAAAACTGAGTAACTCCCCCAAATGCCACAAGCCACCGCCTCAAATATCATCTTCAGCTAAAGACAAAGGAAGATGTTGGGGGTGGAGTGGATTCAGTTTTGGGAGGTTACCAAGCAAAGCACAGTAAGCAAGGGCAAGGTTCCTATGCAGATTGAGGTTGTTGCCTTCCCCAGCGATAAGAGTTTCTGAGATTTAGCCATCCTTTTCTTCCTGGTACAGAGAGGGAGACACCTCTACAAATGGAGATTTCCCTTGTAAATGTCAATGTCTCTTACCTGTCTGCTGTTTCTTAAAAATAATCAGCCTAAAATAATCCTTGTGCCAAAGGGCGTGTTTTGGGGTGGCAAATTCTGCTTCCCTTCAGTACCTACCCTCCGGGAGCCAGGGGGCTGGGCAGACCAGGACCAGGGAAAGAGGGCAGCAAGTTCCCTGGCCTCCAGGTACCCAGCCAAGTAGCTGGAAATGTGGCACTTGCCGTGGCCTGTTGCCTCAGACTTGGCTGCCTTGACTTCTCTGTTTGCTTTACATTTTCAGAGTGACCTAGGATTCTTCCCAGAGGCTGGAACTTAGGAGGAAGGGGGACCAGGCCCTGTTTTGCCACCTTTCAACCCCATTAATGGTATCGCAAGCAACCTTGCCAACAGAGAAGCTAGGACTGGCCCCACAACGGATTGCTACTCGGCATTGTCCTCCAGGGTGGGGCTGTCACCACTGCCTCCTCATCCGTGCCTTCATTTATTCATTCATGCATTCATTCCAAAGTATGTAGCTGCCATTTTCCTGTGCTTGGCCCTGCACTAGGTGCTGTGGGTGCTCAGCAATGAGAAAAATAGGCATGGGCCTGGACTTCATGGAGCTTAAAGTCTAGTGAGGAGGGCAGAGAGAATTTATGAAGAACCACACGCATGGATGTGAGATTACAACTTGTAATAAACAGAAGAAAATAAAGATCAAGATGTTGTGCATGCCCACACAATCAAGTATTAGGCCAGGAAAGGACTCTTGAGGAGGTGGTGTGTAGGCTTGACCCTGAAACAGAGAAGGCACCAGCCAGGCAAACAGTGCAGGGAAGATGTGTGCAGGAGGGCTGAGGTGTGTCCCTGCCTTGGGCCCAGGGCATTTCCAAGCCCTTTGCCTTGGAGGAGTCAGGCTTTCAGAGAATCAGGCTTGTTGGCTTTCATTTGTCAGACTCTGACTGCTGCTGTTGAATCTTTTCAACACCAACCCTCAGACCATGTACATCACAGCTGGCTAGAAAACTCAGTAAAATATAGATGCCTGGGCTGTACTGTCCCCCAGAGATCTGGATTTAGCAGGTTGGGTGGAGCCTGAGAATTTGCATTTTTAATAAGGTCTCCTAGTGGTTCTGATGTTACCGGAACTTGAAAAGTCTCTTTAAATACTATGGGTGTATAGAACAGGGAAGTTGGTTTGGTGGCAAAAGCCAAGCTATGTTATTATTGCCCATGTTTATGAACCTGGGTTAAATAGTGGCTTTCTCTCAAGAGCCTTTTGTGGTCCCTGCATGTGATTGTTTAATGTCAGGCTCTGAAGAGTGTGGGTTCCATTCATCTTGGACTTTATGAGTGGATCTATTCTTAGGGTTACCATTTGTCCCAGCTTATTTGGGATTCTCCTCATTACATAAGTGAAAGTTCCATGTCCCAAGAAGCCCCTCAGTATTGTCAAAACAGGATGATTAGTCACCTTAGTTTCTTAGAAAAGTTTCCACCTAGATTTACCTTGTAAATTGAGGAGTCACTGTAAGTGCTTTGATATCCTTCTGGTCAAAGTGCTCCCTACCTCCTAAACTTGCCTTTCATTGATTTGGAAAGAGCTGCACAGAGTCCTTCTCCCTGGAGCTTCCCAGCATATGCCCTCTCTTTTCTTTCTGAACAGGTATCATATTAAGAATGAACCATGACAACATGCCAGCAAGTCCCACAGCATAAGCAAGGTGCTAGAAATGGAAACACCAAGGGTTCACTGAGGTCTAAGCCCTAGACTTAGAAACTAGAGCTGAAAGGAAGGATCAGCTGCCAGATTCACAGGGTAGTGGAAAAGAAGACATATAGCATCACCATGGCAACCAGCCTCCAGAAGCCCTCAGCACCTGCTCCTTTCCACACAAGATTTCCCCAAACATGGATGTTTCTCACTTCCTTGTTTTTCTTTTCAATAAATATGTTAATTTTATTTCCCTTCATTTGTGCTTAATGTTCCAGTAGCAATTCAGCCTTTCCTTGCTCTCCACCCCCTCCCTGTTTCTCCGAAACCTTTTCTTCTGTTTCCCTATCTTTCCTTTCCCTTCTATCTCCTCTGTTGATTCTGCCTGTCCCCATAGCTTTCTGTCTCTCTCCTTGTGAACAATATTTCTAACAATCTCTTCTCCCAGAGGTAAGCTCTCATCCAAGATGTTTTATCAGCTCCAGTTCTGACAACCGAGTAAACTTTGGTCTTTGCTTTATGGGTAAGAATTATATGGCACTTCCTCCAAAGCCCATATTTCTCTTCTTGCATCCTCCAGCTGGGGTGATACAGTGCAGTAAAACCACTTCAGCTCAAAGAGCAGATGAAGGGAAAGAAGGGTGCCAGGATCAAGAATAATCAAAGTTTATCTTGTGCTGACTGTGACAGGCCCTATTATCACATGTAATCTTCCTGACAACACAATGGTAGAGGTCCTATTTATTATCTCACTTTAGCAAATGGATAAACTGAGGCTTAGACTGGTCACATCTCTTGTAAAAGGTCACACAACTAGTAAGTGGTAGAGCAAGTGGTAGTAAGGATTTAAACCAGGTAGTCTAGCACCAAAGTCTGCTCCTTTCATGACTACTTTCAGAAGAGGTTTAGGGAGAAATTTCCCATACTGACTCATTGAATGGAAAAGGGGTCCAGGCAAACCCTTTGATCAGCATTTTTTAGAAGGGGTCTTGTCAAAAAACAAAAAGGTCTTAGACAAGAAATACATGTCTTTCTGCTTAGATACATGGGAGCAGTGGAGGAGAAAAAGGAGCAAGGGGGTTGAGAAGTCCTCACTGTGAACTTCTTCTCTCTTCAGACACTCAGTTCATGCATTTAGTCATTCTTTCATCCATGCAACACACATTTAGCAAGTATTTCCCATGAGCCATACTCTGCTCCTCCTATCCATAGGCATCTGTGTTGTTGTGAAAGACTATTGGGTGCTAGGAGTCCTTTTTATGAGACTTAGCTCTCCACTTGCCGTGTATGAGCTTGATTCTGGGTACAAAATACTTGTGAGGGGGCACGTGAGTGGCTCAGTCAATTGAGCATCTGACTTCAGCTCAGGTCATGAACTCACAGTCTGTGAATTTGAGCCCTGAATCTGGCTCTGTGCTTACAGTGCAGAGACTGCTTCAGATCCTCTGCTACTGACAGCGTGGAGCCTGCTTTGGATCCTGTTTCCCTCTCTCTCTGTCCCTCCCCTGCTCGTGCTCTCTATCTCTCTCAAAAATAAATAAATAAACATTAAAAAATATTTGCTAGCTGATGGAAATCATGGCTAAGGAAGTACCTGACATGATGCCTGATATAAGACAGGCCATCTTTGTAGAGATAGATCGCTGCTACATGGGAAAGTTCCACCTGAAACAAGGGGATTGGTGCTGAATTCTTCCAGAGATGGAATGGGTCTGGGAGTGCTGGACTGCCTACCAACTGTCTCAGGAGCGGGCTTTCTCACAGCAAGAGCAAGACTGGGCTCTCATGGCATATACCAACTTGCTTCTTGTAGCATGCAGCTTCCTCTTTCCAAATTGCTTATTTCTTGTGGTTGAAGAAGAGATTCAGCCATCTGTAGAACACAACATTTGGTTCTGACCCCAATCTTCTATGCTGATGAGGTCTCTGGATAAAGAAAGACACTTCTGAGGCAACATTTTTTTTATCATTATCATAATCGTAATGGGACAATGTGTGTCCAGGGTTGCAAGGGAAGTTGGCCCCACAGAACAGGGATTAAACTAATTGAGTAAATCGGGGGTGGGTAGCAAGATATTCTATGGGAGCCTACTCATTTCTGTTTCTCTTTCTTGCTCTCTTCTCTCTTCTCTTCTCTCATGTCTCTCCTCAGCTCTTTTTGGGGTTGGGGAAAGAGAATGAGTTATTGAGTAAACAGTTATGGAAGCAGCATGTGTGTGCATAATTTAGCTGACTTGTGGGTTAATATAAATGGCCTCCCTTGGCCCTACTGCTGACCCTTTACTGCAAGCTAGCAACTTGGGAGGGCCAGATCACCCAGGCCTGTGCTTTGCTGGGAAGAGTTCATGGTTACCACGTGCTGTGCAGAACGTAGATATGCACATGCATGCCTTGCAGAGAGAGGCATAGGGAAAATGTCACAGAGCACAACACAGAAGATAGTTTGAGCTTTGTGTAGAAGGCAGCAATGTCATAGGGAGCAGCTGCCTTGGGAGCCAAAGTTTCTGAGATCTACTCTCAGCTCCGCACCAAATAGCTAGATCATCTATCATTTCACCTTCTTTGGTTTTCAGAAAGATGGGATTGGATTTGGTCTCTAATATCCTAGCCATTTCTAACATTCTATGACTTGGTGGTTGTGCATGAGATATTGAGGAAAATTCCAGCCCCTCTTCTTCATTTGTCCCATGCAGGTAAGTCTCTCTTGTTGAATTTTAGTCTCCCTTCCCCCCATTCCTCACCACATTAATATGCTTCAAGCACCAAATGGAAGCCACAAGGCACTTCTAAACCACCTGAGAAGACATTCAAGGTTGCTACCATCTCTACTCATAGCTGGCTGGGCCAAGCTTCTGCATAAAGACATTAGAAGGAACTTGGGAATCAACGGCATTTTCCTTCTACTCAACTCAGGCACAGTGCAGGATTGAGGAGGATATATGGTATGGCACAGGAGGCTGTAGAGTAGATCAGAAAAGAATCAAGCCCTTTAGAAAAAAATAGTTTCTGTGTTAATTTCATCCATGATTCTTTTGGTGGTTGAAAAGATTCACTTATCACTTTGAGATAATTTCATCACTAACCACAGCAAAGTTTGATTTGGAAGGAAGTATTGATTATGGATTGATTGTCCACTGTCCCTTAATGTTTTAAGTATACAGTTTGCTCTCATTTGACTAAGGCAGTCAGTTGCGGGACAGGCCCACCTGGCTTTGTCTCCTGGCCTCGTGGCCAATCTGTTTGACCTTTGAGAAAAGAAGCCTATCCCATGACCAAGGCAGGCTGTAAAAGTGCAGTTTTTTCCTACAAAAGTCTCCAGAGTATCCTTTGATTCCTAGGAAAGCAAGACACTTGTCCTTTCTCCATTCTCTACTCACCTCCTGAGACAAGGGGGATCTGAATGGCAGAATCAAGTCCTATGATGAATTAATGTACTTCCTATGCCCTTCTTCTTCAAATGAAGAGACCTACCTTGATCCTCATTGGGCATCAATAGATTTCATTTAATCTCTAGAAGATGACACTCTGAATGTGCAGGTGAGTAGAGGTCTGAGTAGGTGCAGAGCACCGGAGAGGCCAGAGACAGAATATAGAATTAGACATGAGAAAGGCATCTAAGCATTTCCTGGCTAACAACTACAAGAAGAAGCCCAGTGTTATCTCTGCTTCAGTCAGTCTTATTGGTTGGCTTGGCTTTTACAAACTTAGTAAACATAGTATAGTTATGTTGGCAAAGTAGAGGCAGAATAAGAGTACAGGTGCAAAATGTCAGGCAGAGAAGACAGAGATGAACAGTATTGTGGGTCTCAGTTTTCCCATCTGTGAAATGGATCTAGGGAAGACCAATAATAACAGATAGATTGAAATTAATCAGTTAACAGCTAAAGACACTGAAATGTACCTAATTATAGTTATGAATCCCACCAACTTAGAACAAAGAATCTTCTTTACCTCTGATCAGCTGGAAGCACTTGAATGCCAGAAACTTCCCTTCCACAGTAATGAGAACAGACGAACCCTCTCATAGTAAGGAGATGAGGAGGGCCCTTTGGCGTCATTAGAGTTTATGGTGAACTCACTTCTACCCTAGGATTCAATGGATGTAATTAATTTGAGCTAAGACTCCTGATGCACTGGACTTTGTAGCACTGATTAACAGCTTCTCCAGGATATGGTCTCTGGTCTGAGGCATATATCTTTAGTTTAACTTTCTTTAGGAATCTTCTAACTGCTGCTGGTTATTACTTGATCTCGAATGGAATCTCAGCAAACTTTTTCTCAGAATCTGAGCCACCAAAAAAGAGCCATTTCAAATTCTCTCCCTTCAGTAGCTCAGCATGAGCTGAGTTCCCCTGCCCATGCTTCCAGTTTCCTCCTGGAAGCTTCTCTAAAGCACAAAAATGTTAATCCTTATTCAATGAACCTTCTAAATGGTCCTCTTCTATTCCATTCTACCATTTCATAGACCTAACTCTGAACATGGAAAATAATTTGGTCTCTCAAGTGCTTTTGCTTAAAGTGATGTAACTGAGCTGACTTCCCTGGCCCTGTGCCACTGCTTGCCTTAAAATGTCAAGACCTCAGCATCCTATTTGTCTCTCCAGAAACTGGACCATAATTGAGGCTGGTTGCACTGGGTGTGCAGTTGTCAAACATCACCTGCCTTTGACTCAGCAGTGGGCATACTGCTGTGGAAAGAGGGGATTATAGAACATGTGAGATGTAATGCATGGTAGAAAAGCAATGTGAAGTTTACAGAAAGAAACTGACAATGGGCAGGAAAGTCCGAGTTCTCAAAGCAATGCTCTCAGTGTCAGACGATAATGTTGCTGACGGTGCAGGAGTGGTTGATAGCAAAAGCTGGTGTATGTGACCTGTTGAGATTTAGAGTAGACTTTTGTCTGATTAGCATCTCTGGTGACTCTTTGGGAGTGAGTCACTGATTATAATCTGTCGCTTTGGGCCATATGCAGCATAAATTTTGCAAAATAAATTAACCTACCCTGTACAAAGACAAGTAGTTCAATTTGGCACCTTACCTAGGGATTCCAATTATTCTGCATAAGTAACTGTGGCTAAAAGGGTCTCATTAGTACAGTACATTTATAAGCCACAGCCACAAACCAAAGAACAAGATCCACCTGCACTCAGGATGAAAAGGACTACTTATCACACCCCAACTTCATCACACCTCACAGTCACACCCTTGGATAATTGCTGGCTGCAAGGGCATCTTCAGATTATCAAGAAGAGCTCTGTGTGTATGTGTGTTTACATGCACATATGTGTATATGTTCAGACAAGAGTGAAAGATTAAGCTATGGTATTTTTCTGATGTTAAATTTCTAAGTCTTGCCATGTAAAATTTCCTAACTTAACTATAACTATATGATTGATACCATTAGTGCAAATTCAGCTTTCTGCCTAGTTCCATGTAGTCATCAATTAAACTTTTCCTTACTTCAGTGACCAATGTCCTATTGTAGCAGACATTGAATTTATTCATGGTAAAACCAAAAAATAAAGAGAAAAAAAAAGACAGGAAGACAGAAAAAAACAGGCTGAAAGAAAGAAAGGAAAGGCAAAGAAGAGAGGCAGGGGAGAGAGAGAATTGTAAATAATTGGAGGCCACTTAGAGAAGCACCACAGCAAGAGAGTTAAATGTGCTGTTAATCCCAACACTCCTAGTGAGCAGTGCACTTATTAGCAGTTACAGACAGATATGTATGCACCATTAGAGATACTCATGGGACTTGGACATGTGTATTCTGTTTAGGGTTGGATTATTGGGGGATAAGCTTCTTGGAAAGGTGTCTAGCAGGTGATGACCTGTGTGATGTTACTAGCAGACAGATTCTGGGATGGATGGAAATTAATCTCATTCCTCCCTGCTGAAAAGTAGTCTCTCTTTTTGTCAGGATATGGAATAAGTGCCCCACTCAAATGTTATGAGAGGTGCTCAAGCCCTGGGGCACTGCTGATGACCCATGCAGATCCTTCTTTGGGAAAGAACTATATTACTACCCCACTAGAATATAAGCTACATAAGGGCATGGACTTCATCTGCTTTGTTCACTGCTGTATGTCCAGCACCTAGAACATCTGGCATATGATTTGCACTCAATAAATATTTGCTGAGTGCATGTATGAGTTGGTTGGAATGCAATCCATTCCAAACAGTAAATACTTATTCAACTTTCCAAATTCTGTTGCTTTAATGTTATGTAAGGGCTTCACACCTTACATGGCATGGATGATCACAATTCCCAAAGGAGTGAAATAAGATATTCATGAGCATGAATACAAGCAAAAACCAAATTACTTTTGAGGAGAGGCATGGCATGGTCCTATTGTCTCCAAAACAGAATGTTTCAGAGTTATGAGAGCCAAGAGACTAGGAAAGTCAATGCAAACTCTGTGGAAACCTTAATGAAATGCTCCTGCATGCCTAGTGAATTGCTCTCAAGTGGATTATTGGACGAGGAATGATTCTGAGGGTCCAACAGGAGATAAATGGTGCATACTTGGGTGCTAGTCAATACACCTTCCCTGGTTAAAGCCCTACACCTCTGTTGTCCCCTGGACACTAAACAGAAAGCCTAACAGAGGCAGTACCATTGTTCACTGGTGCTACTTGGTGGTGATACCTGGTTTGTCTTTGAGGACTGGGAGGAGCTCAGTAAACCTCTCTGTGGGTCAAGTTCAGATGCCTCAGGCTTTGTCTGTAAAACCCATGCTTGAAATATTCCATAAAAAGAAGAAAGGCTAATATTTGAAACATCGGACTTAAACCAGGCAGTCTCCAAAAGTCTTAGGAGAGCACAGAATGTGCCTGACACATCTGCCATTTTGTTCTTCTTCCTTCCTCTGGATGAATTGAGGACTGTGAAAATCCCAGCACTGCTACTACCTGCATACAGTATGCATGTCTCCTTGAGTCTGAGGACCAAGGGACTTCCCACCTCTGCTGGTAGTGCTCCCTCAGCACCAGAAGTTGAGCCTCCACTTTCGAGTAAACTGTCACATACATGGTGGTTGAAAATGACCCTGAAAAGAAAAACTCACACACATCAAGAAGATGCAGGCTTGCTCCTTGGAGATCCAACTGGTACTTGTTAGCAGTTGTCCTGGTACTTGTTAGCAGATTTTTAAAAAGGTGTTTGTCTTTTATTTCACCCCCCCCCCACCACCACCAAAAAAAAAAAAAAAAAAAACTTACCTCAATGCTTCTGAGAAGTACCTAATTCTCTGCAAATTTCATCAGACAGGGGAAAGATCTTGCCTTTGAGGTATACCCCAGACCAGTTTGTACTTCAATAGGTTGGACAGGCAGTATGAGAGATTGGGTCCAGGAAGGTATGCAAAGTGATTCTCCAGCTTTCTCCCAAAAGTAAGTCTTAGAAATCACTGAGTTAACCAAATAATATGCTGTCCTCCAGAATGAGGTTTCAGGAAGTCTGCTTGTCAGGAGGGGGCAATTGCCATTTTCTTTGCATAGGGCTGAAATGTGACAGACTCTTTCTTGGAATGAAACATTTATGAAAATGTGCTTAATCAATTTTTAGCAGCTCAGTAATTTTGTCATGATGAAATAATATCTTTCATCCTGAAAAACACTTTGCCTATTGTAGCCTCTACACAACCCCAACATTGGGGCCAATGTGGCCATCAATTGCAAAACAGGAAAACGGTGTGATACATTTTGGAACATGGAGAATCATATCCATCATAGTTTGATAATAAGAAGAGAAAGGGGATATACAGCAAAGCTGAACACAACTTTGTACCCTTCCCAGGCCAGAAATTGCTGAGGTCATCTGCACAGAGTGTGGCTTCCTGTTGGCACAAGAACTCTTAAATAGGCATCTCCTCTGCCTCTTGTCAATTCCTAGGAGAAATTACCCAGTTCTTTGCCACCTCTCCATCCCTTCTCCTCCCAAAAACTTTGCTTCCAGAACCTTAGGAAAGCTGTACCCCTTCATCATGCCAGCCAGACATTTGGTCATCACTGCAGCCTCTCATAAGAAAGGATCTTTCCTCCCAACAAGCTGACCCTACTATACTGTCACCACTCAAGGATCCCACAGGGCCCACAGAAGGTGAGATCAAGACAGTGCACCAGTCCCAAGGGGCTTATGACTTCCATTAGCCAAGAATTCCAAATGACTGAGTATGAGGCCACAGGCTTAAGGGGCAAGGGAATAAAAACCGCTTCCTCATTTCTCCTTATTACCATTAACTCATGCTGGCCCTCTCTCTGAGTGTCAAACTTATCATTCTTGCCCGACAAAGATGCATAGGCACTGGGTTCAGGGAAGCATCTCTGAGTGCCCAGGATGCATCTTTTAACAAATGTTAAAAGATTTGCCTATAATGTGCCATGCTCTGGACTGGGCTCCAGGGAGTTGGTGGATATGTCTCTGCCCTCAGGGAGCTCACAGTACAGCAGGGGAGAGAGGTTAGTAAGCAGACAACTATAATGAAGTACGATGGGTGCTGTGAAGGGGGAAGGCCAGGGTCCTATGGGAACACATTGGAGGGTCTTCAAACCCAGACTTGAAGGGGGTGGTGGCACTTCAAGAAGTCTTTCTTGGCGTGCCTGGGTGGCTCAGTCGGTTGAGCATCTGACTCTTGATATTGACTTAGGTGATGATCACAGGATTGTGGGATTGAGCCTTCAGCTCCTCACTGAGCATAGAGCCTGCTTAAGATTCTCTCTCTCTCTCTCTCTCTCTCTCTCTCTCTGAAATAAAAAAAAAACTAGGGGTGCCTGGGTAGCTCAGTCAGTTAAACATCCGACTTTGGCTCAGGTCATGACCTCACAGTTTGTGAGTTCGAGCCCTGGGTCAGGCTCTGAGCTGAGAGCTGAGGGCCTGGAGCCTGCTTCAGATTCTGTGTCTCCTTCTCTCTTTGCCCCCCAACTCATGCTCTCTCTCTCTCTCTCTGTCAAAAATAAACAAATATTACCAAAAAATGTTTTTAATTAAAAAATTAAAAATTAAAAAAGAAGTCTTTCTTGAGAAAGTGACAATAAAACTTAGTTTACAGGAATAAGTAAGAGAGGCAAGAAGAGTGCTTTGGTAGAGAGAACATGTGAAAATACCTGGAAGCTGGAGAGATGGTGACCCTAGACACATCAGTGGGTCAAGCAGAGTGACCAGATCATGCAGAACCTTGAACTTCAACCTGAGATCAATAGGGAACAGTTGAGGCAGGGGAAATGACATGATTAGGTTTGGCACAAGGAGTGCATTACACAGAGGAGGCAAGTGTCTCTCCACACCCACACTTGCCCTTAGCTGCTTAATCAGGAGCTCTGCCAGGAGAGGTTCTGGAAGATTTTCTTCCCACCTGCGCTTGTGCCTGCAGAGTGGGCACTGTGATGCTTACCAGAAATGAGGAGGGAGGGTGAGCAGGTGAAAGGACTGCTAAAAATGTTTTTAGGAAAATTAATACTTTGTTGTACTTACTGACCATATAAATGTTAGTTGCAGCTTGTAATGTCTCTAGTCCCAATTCCAAAAGCCCAATCCTCTCCATCAACATTTCAGTGTGTACTGTTTAAAATGATCTTCTTTCCATGTAATTTGTGATTTAAAAATTCCTCCTGTGAATAATAACACAGCCAAAGGGAGATGCAGTGCAAGTTCTATGCATTATTACCTTGTCATCATAACTTCCTCTAACAACCCAACGGGCCCTTAGAAGAGCTTGCAATCCCCAAAACCCATTTCTGGTGATGCTGGGGGGGTTGCTGCAGTCAGCTCTGGGATCCCTGTAAAGTGGCACTGACCGTCCCCCTGTATGCACTCAGAACTCAGCAGAACTGGTATGAGAGTTTCCATTGAAGAAGATGAAAACACTTGGCTTCTCGCTGTTGTGATTTAGAAGAGAGTAAGAGAATGGATATAGCAGGGAGGTTGAGAGAGAAACAGGGAATGGAGAGAAAGTGAGGGCCAAAGAAGAGGGAGAAGATAGACTCAAAAGGTGAGACACAGAGAAGAAACCAGGAAGGAGGTGGAGATAAAGAGAGGCTAGATGGAGGAAAACATCAGGGAAAAGGAGGAAGAGAGTAGAGGAAAAGAGAGAGGGAAACACACTGGAGGAAGTCTCAGTGCAATTGAGCTGCTGCTCAGAAAAGTTGGGGGAAGGGTCTGGCAAGAGATGTGTTGCTGCTAAAGTACCTGGATGCTGCAAGCAAATGGGCAGAGGCCAGGGAGTAGATAGACCCACTCTCCCTGCCTCTCTTTCCCATTCAGGGCTGGGTCACCAGATCATTGCTCTCGGCTGCTTAGCCTCCTCTGAAGCTTGCAAACTTACTGTTTGCCAGGCCTGCTCTGGCCCTGCCAGGGACACCTATCTCTTCCCACAGCCAAGCTGGGCTGGGGAAGGGTATTAGGTAAAGAGAGTTTCCAAGAGTTATGGAGGGCTGGCCAAGCTCACCAGAGACAACCTGAGGGAAGAAAGCAGTCAGGGAAAAGGATATGAAACTGCAAGGATGAAGGAGATGGGACAGGCAGACAGACAGATGGACAGACAGGCAGGCAGAACAATATGAGGAAGATTCCAAGGTTCCTCTGTATCATCCATGCCCTGTGCCTCCATCCAGAGGGTTGAGGAAAAGCCAACCCTGCCCTTGGCCTCCCTCTCGCCTGCTCTCAAACCCGAAGCTGTCAGCTTGAGAAAACCCAATGCCTCTGCCTAAACCCTCTCAGGTCTTTTTCCCCCTTACAAAAATCATTAGGATGTTACAGCTCAGTCCCAGCTTAGCTCCAGGCTATAAGCTCCCCAGCTGGGGAGCTGGGAGCAGGGCAGCCTGCATGCACTCCTCCAGCTGGAGAGTTAGAAGCTGGACAGAACACCTCCAGCCCTCTCCAAGGCAGCAGAGGCAGCCCGAGGTCCTCCCCAACACACGACACTCTCTGAACCCCACTCCAGCTGCCAGGCGACTGTGCCTTTAAAGCTTTAGGAGGATGCATCTAGGGGGAGGTGGGAGGGAGGGCAACATCTTCTGACCAGTCACCCTCCTTCCTTCCCTCCAAGACACTCCAGGGTTTGGTGAGTGCTGCCCAAAGAGAATGCTCTCTGGCAGGCAGGCAGGCAGGCAGGCTGAGGCCCTCCGGAGCCCCCGGGCAAGCCAGAGCAGGAGCTGGTAGGGTTATCCAAATCAGGATCATTTCCAGGGGGAATAGTTCTGGCCCCTGACTGGTAACAGCAGGGCAGAGAAGAGAGCAGAAGAGGAGGGAGAGTGCACAACTCCTAGCCTGGCCCCAGAGGCTCCATGTGAGCAGACCAAGTTGGAGAAAGGCTCTCTACTTTCTACAGCATTCTCCTTGCTGGGATATCACACTTACCTTGGCAGCCAGGCTGAGAAAGAGCTCCAGGTTCCCTGCGGAATGACAACTCTTGTTCCTGCAACCGTCTCCTTCCTTCTCCTCTGGACCCTGCCAGGGCAAGTCCTCCTCAGGTGAGCTGAGTTGGAGTGAGAAGAAGGTGCATGCAAACACTGGCTGGGGGCAGCAGGGGCTTCTGGCACAGTTTCCTCTAAGTTTACAAAAAAGCTTACAGTCTGGAGGGCTCCAGGGAAGGACACTCTCCCCCCAACCAGGACTTGGGAGGCTTTTATGAGGAATGCCAAGGCCCCAGAGCTGGTGGGAAGGCTTCTGCATGGGTGAGATCTTTCTGGGCCTGGGTATGGGCTGGGTAGATGAGCCCCAGAACGGAGGTCATCTGTCCTACCATCCTTTCCTGTCTCCCTACCAGTATGGCCACACACTGCTCAAATTCCTAAAAATGACACCAACATCTGTCAGCTGCCCACCAAATAGGCTTCAAAGTATCAGGGATTTGCTCTAAACCATATCAGAATGAAGGTGGGCTGAGCAAACCTTGTCCCTCTGCAGTCACCCTGCCTGTGCACATGTGGCAGCTTGCTGTCCCTGAAGGGGCACTAAGTGTAAATCATTTTCTGGGCTTGAGGGCAAGACATGCTTTCAGCTTCCTGTAAATGTACCCCTACCCATTCCCACTTTCTCATGAGACCAGGAGCCAGTCTAGGTGGACAGGGTGAGTTGAGGAGGAAAGATGGCTGTGGCTTGGGCTGAACTTGTCATAAGAAGGGTGCTTCCTGAGGTGAGGAGGGCCAGGTGCCATGGTAATAACCTCCTTCTCCTCTTAATTCAAGGAACACACTAGGACTGCTTGTTTCTGAGGAGCTTCCTGCCTCACTGCTTACAGATACATTGGCTGGCAGGCAGGCAGGGATGTGATATGTGTGGGACGACAAACTTCCTAAGAGTGAAAAATAGCCCAGAGTAAAATAGCAGCTCAGCTGCAGTTGGTAGGAGGATGCAGGCAGAAGGGGGCACATGGTGGAGCTCATTGGCCCTCCTGGAGGGGAGGCTGCCTCAAGGCCCAAGCTTTAGTGGCAGCATTCCCACTTGGACAATTAGAGCAAGGCAAGACCTTAGGAAGTCTTGAGTCTAAGCATTTCATTGTACATATATAGAAACTTAAGTCCTAGAGAGGGGAGTGACCTGTCCAAGGTCACTTAGGCACCACCCAGTAGCAGAATCAGAGTTCTTCCCCTACCCCACCCCAGAGGCTTGCATGAGAAAAAAAATAGCTCTGGAACTATTGGGAGAGGTGACCTGAGAGTGGGGCTGAAGATGCTGGCGAGGGTCTGGCTGCTCCATGTACAGTACAATGTGGCCTCCCAGCAGGCAGGTGGCAGGCGGCCAGCAGCAGCATGTGGCCAGCATGGACACCCTGTAGTGAAGCCACAGATTTCTGCTTGCTCCAGCACCTCCGCCAGCCTCCTTGGGTTTTCAGAGCATGCTTAAGCCACCTGCTCTGGCAGCCCCTGTTTGTGGCCTCAATGGTCTCTGTTCCCAGAGTAAGGGCTTCCTTTGCTCAGGGGATTCAAAGAGGCAGTAAAGTCACTTTATCTTGCTGATCCTCAGTTTCTTCATATATACAAGGGGGATAATAATAACCTTTATCTGAGAGCACTGATGTGAGAACTAAACTAGATAAGGTGAGTAAAGCATGTAGCATGATGCCTTAGATATTTTTCTTATTTTACTGATCACAGTGCATATGATCTATATGGCCTAGCATGGTGCACAGATGTAACAGGGTCTGTTGGCTCAAAGAGAATTAGACCCAGAAGGACAGTAGTCACCCTGCCTCCCAACCACAGAGTGTGGCAATAGTAGTGGCTGTGAGAGAGCTAACTCTAGTGGCTAGCACAATGATGATGGCAGGATGGAGCAGGAAGGCTAGGCCCAGCCAGGAGTCCAACCTGAGTTTGTCCCTGAGCCCTACCTCGGCCCTCAAGGCTGAGCTCCTGGTCCCTAGGCTAGCTGTTGGCTGGTAAGCAGACAAGAAGGCATATGGAAGGAGTTTTGCTGCTGTTAGAAGGAAACTTGTCAGGGGAGAAGGGGCCCAGCCTCTAGGTTAGGCCAAAGCACACTGGTCCCTTCCTCAAAATCAAGCTGTTAGGGGGAAAAGATGGAAATTGACCTTTTTGGCATAGCCATCCTTCTGGGAGCCCTTCTCATGCTTCTAGAGACCTGCTACCTCACCTGTTTTGTTGCCAGAGAGAGTTTATATGCCTGAAGCTTCCCCAAGCATTAATTGAAATCCAGCTCAAAACATAGCTTCCTGCTGGACTAAACACCAGAAGCCAAGTCTCTCTCTCTCTAGAAGCTAGGTCCCTAGATCCTGAGTGGCTTAGCATGAAGGCTAAGCAACTAAAACCAACTCTCAGTGATTCAAATTGTCCCTGAGTCCTTCCCATCCTTGGCTAAGCCAAAACATTGCAGCAAACATGTTATTTCCAGTGAGTTGTCACTCTTCAAAACACCTTCAGAAAGAGAATACTAGATTAGGTCTCAACCCCTTGGGTTTGAGCCCTGATCCTGTCACTCACCAACTTTGAGACTTTAGGGTAGGCCACTCCTCTTTTGGTTTGTTTATGTCTTTATTAGATTCCATATATAAATGAGATCACACGGTATTTGTCTGTCTTTGTCTGCCTTTTTTCACTTAGCATAATGCCCTCAAGATCCATGTTGTTACAAATGGCAGAACTTCCTTCTTTTTACAGCTGAATAATATTCTGTTGTGTGTGTGTGTGTACATATGTATGTGTGTGTATGTGTGTGTGTGTGTGTATACCATTTATCCATTTATTTGTTGATGGACACTTAGATTGTTTCCATATCTTGGCTATTATAAATAGTGCTACAATAAACACAAGGGTACATATATCGTTTTGAATTAGTGTTTTAATTGTCTTTGGATATATTCCCAGAATTGTAATTTCTGGATTATATGGTCGTTCTAGTTTTACTTTTTTGAGGAATCTCCATAATATTTTCTATATTGGCTGTTCCAATCCCACAAGTCACTTTTCTCATCTGTCTTCACCCTCACTATACTGAGAATTGTGAGGGTAAAAAGATCTCATATATGTGAAAGCACTTTTTTAGGACTATTGAGCTGCAGTGTTGGCTTATGGCTGTTTCTGTTCTCCTCATTTTGCAAATGGGTACCCAGAGACCCATCTTCTCCTATCCTCCTGCCTGATGGGGAGACCAGCCAGAGGTGTGTAGGCACAGGAAAGTAGAGGGTCTGTGATAAATGTAGAATACAACTGGCCTCAGACTTCTTTATCTATCCTGTCCAGAGTGGCCTTGGGAAAAGAGGAAGTCAATTCTGGGACCAAAGGGCCCCAACCTATGTCCCCCTCTGATTTCCTGGACAAGCTTATGGGACGAACATCAGGATATGATGCCAGAATTCGACCCAATTTTAAAGGTAAGAAACATTCATCCTACAAAAACCCTTTCTTCCCCACTCCTCTTGGGAGCGCACTGCCATGCCACCCCTATTGTCTGCCCCAAGGAGAGGAGGCTGGGGGCACAGAGCTAGCTCTTACAGTTCAGAAGGAGCTTCCCCTCCTTAGTGCCCATAGGTCTGTGTAGCTTGCACTGCCTTCTCCCAGAAGTGCCTTGGCCTTAAGCTCAGGGAGGGAGTCCTAGAACATGCTTCCAGACTCCTGGAATGCCCTGCCAATATGGCTGTGTTTTGCCACCTTTAGGCCCACCTGTGAATGTGACTTGCAACATCTTCATCAACAGTTTTGGCTCTGTCACTGAGACTACTATGGTAAGGAGTTTCTTTGTTCCCTGCTTCCATTCTAGTGTGAATGGAAGAAACCCATCAGATACCGAACCTTTCCTCCCTCTGCCTTCCTCTCCCTGTTTCATGATCATGGCTAAAGCCATGGGATATCTGAAGTTGGTCACTGGGAGATATATTTCTCTAGCCTGGGGTTCAGTGGCTAAAGGCAGACTAGCCTAAGGAGCAGATGGCCAATCATGGGAGGTAGCTTAGTACAGAGCACAGTCTTTGGAATCAGACAAAACCCATGTTCAAATCCTGACTCTACCATATAATAGCTGTGTGATAGGTTACTTAAATCTCTCATTTCAGTTTCCTCATCTGTAAAATGGGGATCATAACAGTAACCTCCTCACAGTGTTGGTGTAAGATTTAAATGAGATGATGCATATAAATAAAGCACTTAGCAGAGAGCCCAGCATATAGTAAGTACTTAATAAATGTCTTTTCCCTTCCCATCTTTGCCATGTCAGGCCAAAGCAGGATCCTTATCCAGTGGAAAATGTCCACTGCCCCTGAGATATGCTCCCAGCATTTCCTCCTCATGACCCTCCTGCCCACGTAGGCTTGCTGGGCCCCTGGAATAACACTGCCTCTGATGGGCCCATCTGTGCACCCTCCCAGGACTACCGGGTGAATGTCTTCTTGCGGCAACAGTGGAATGACCCACGCCTAGCCTATGGAGAATATCCTGATGACTCTTTGGACCTTGATCCCTCCATGCTAGACTCTATCTGGAAGCCAGACCTGTTCTTTGCCAATGAGAAAGGGGCCAGTTTCCATGAGGTGACCACAGACAACAAGTTACTGCGCATCTTCAAGAATGGGAATGTGCTCTACAGCATCAGGTGCACCTGGTGGATGCCCAGGAAAGTTTGGGTCAAGAGGAAGAAACCAGATGGAGGCTGAGGGATGGGAAGAGGGTTCCCTGTGTTGTACTTGGCCGCAGTAAGCTGATGTCACTTCTGTTTTACTGTCCCTACCAGGCTGACCCTCATTTTGTCCTGCCCAATGGACCTCAAGAACTTCCCCATGGATATCCAGACCTGCACGATGCAGCTGGAGAGCTGTAAGTGTCTCTAGAGAGTCACAGAGCAAGGCCTGGAATATCAGGTAGTTAACCCCATCCCATGATATTCTAGACAAGAAAAGGGCAACCCAGAATGGGGACTTACCCTTACACACAATCAGTTGTTGGCACAGATGAGACTAGGAGCCGGGACCCACTAACACCCAACCCAATGTGTTTTTCCATCCTCACAACTGTTTACTGGTTTAGCTATTCCACAGGGCTGGGGAATGGGAAGGTACCAGCTTTACATACAAATGTGCTTGTGTTGGTTGTGGGGGGTTATTTTAAAGATACTTTCTCTGCCAATAGATATTCCCTCTCACTGTGCCTGGAGTAATTCTACCTTTACTCGCCCTGAGTTAAGACATTCAAGATGCCTATAAAAATGCCAGAGACGGTAGAGGGGGTACTGAACCTTGATTGCTCATAAACAAAGATAACTTGTAGAGAACCAGAAGAGGACAATTCTAGGCATAGGACAGTGCCCAGGGTGTCAAGGTGAGCCAAGGGCTAGTCTGTGGCAGGGGTGCCAGCTTTTAGGGGCTGCCCCAATTGCAGAGAAGTCAAAGGATGACAAGGCTGGACCATCACCTATATGCAGTCCTTGGCCATCTCCTGTGAGATCAATACACATGCATTCAATTCTCAGAGAAAAAGGCTTCTCAGGCTGTTTCCAGCATATAATAACAGTGATGGGTAGAATGTGGTCAGCTCTTTAGAGTTCAAACCACTTTCACATCCTGGTTCTTATTACCCCCTCACAACTGTGAAAAGTAGGTGGAGCATTTTACCAAAGGGAAAATGACTTGTCCAAAGTCACATGGCTACTCTGAGTCAAGGCTCTACATTGGACATCTGTGGGCCTCAGTGTTTCTTCTTCCAATTCTACCTGACATGTGTGAATACAGTCAAATATATGGCAGGAGCCTTTACAAACTGCTAGCTGTGAGCAACTTGGCATGTTCAGATGTTAACTCTCAATATCTGCCCCAGTTCAGGGCCCTGGCTAGGAGTCTGTGGTATGCACATTGTCCCATGCATGACTTGCAGGGTACAAATAGTCTTTCCTCCCTGGGGTGAAGTGGCAGAAGGCCTAGCTCTGAGGCTGGTTCTGTTCAAGACATGTGGTCAGTACACGTCCTTACTCCACTGGATTTGAGACATGTCAGGAGGTTCCTAGCTGGGTTCCTTGACATCTTTCCAACACTTCTGACCTGCTTTATAGGTCTGCCAGAATAATTTCTCTCTGGGACTTTCTAAAGCTTAAGAACTAGATAGAAGAGGAATCTGAAATCTTTTTTCTTTACCTACTTAGGTTAGGCCCATAAGGCAATTGACCACGTTCCCTCTTCAGAAAGGTTTCCCTCTCTAAGATGAGCATGGAGCTCCTAAAACCCAGGCCTTACCTCCTCATCTGTTCTTTCTTGCTGGTTCTAACCCTCTCCCTACCCCACCCAGAACCATACTCTGCAGCCCTCTGCCATCTCTGTCACTTTTAGTTGGCTACACCATGAATGACCTCGTGTTTGAGTGGCTGGAAGATGCTCCTGCTGTCCAAGTGGCTGAGGGGCTGACTCTGCCCCAGTTTATCTTGCGGGATGAGAAGGATCTAGGCTACTGTACCAAGCATTACAACACAGGTAAAAACCAGGATCTTTATTGGCTGTAAGCCACAGAAGGGCCTCCAGAGGGAGGAAAGGGGACAAGGAAGCCAGCTTGTATTGAAAGTCCACTCTGTTGGGGCGCCTGGGTGGCGCAGTCGGTTAAGCGTCCGACTTCAGCCAGGTCACGATCTTGCGGTCCGGGAGTTCGAGCCCCGCGTCGGGCTCTGGGCTGACGGCTCAGAGCCTGGAGCCTGTTTCCAATTCTGTGTCTCCCTCTCTCTCTGCCCCTCCCCCGTTCATGCTCTGTCTCTCTCTGTCCCAAAAATAAATAAACGTTGAAAAAAAAAAAAAAAAAAGAAAGTCCACTCTGTGCCAAATGTGCTAAGTGCTTCATATGCCTTATCTCATTATGGTAGGAATTTTGAGCCCCATTTTTTCAGAAAGGGAAGACTAAGATTCTAAGAAGTTAAATCAACTTTCCAAGTCATATACCTAGAAAATGGCTGATTTAGAGTTCAAATCCAGATCTAACTCCAAAGCCCATATTTTTGTCCCTATCGCATGCTGCAGAGTAGATGGGCCTGTTCCAGTGAGTGAAAGTAGTGTCCCACCTGTCCTGGGGCCAACATTATATAGAAAGTGGGGAATCTACATCTAAGAGTAGCCAATGGCTCTGCTGAACCAGGAAGTAATAGGCTTCAGGGCACTGGCAGGCTTAACATCCACGCCTCATACCACAGCCACCGTCACCCAACTCTTGAACTGGCTTGTTTTCCCAGATGTGAAATGTGGGCCAGGAAGTGGAGAAAGGTTGCTTTTCCAGCTTGAGCATCTGCTCCCTGCAGCTTCCCTAAGAACTACTTGTTCCTCAGTTGCCCTGGAAATTTGGCTACAAAGTGCTATGAACCTGAGGTAGAGGCTAGAGGCTAAAGAAGGGAAATCCTTGGGGCACCTTGGTGGCTCAGTCAGTTGAGCATCAAGCTCTTGATTTCAGCTCAGGTCATGATCTCACAGTTTCATGAGTTTGAGCCCCACATTGGGCTCTGTGCTGACAGCGCAGAGGCCTACTTGGGATTTTCCTTCTCTGCCCGTCCCCTGTTCACATTCTCCCCGCCTCTTTCAAAATAAATAAACTTTATCTTAAAAAATGGAGGTAGATCCTCCTATGGTGTACTGACACGCTTTGGGTGCCACCTTATGAATATGTGTGTTTGTGTATGTAGGGGTGTGGGAAGTGGAGATAGGAACAAACCATTGAATTTAGAAAATGCTCATGGGAGTGGAAATCAGTAGAACTTGTATTGGGGAAAAAACTGGCAATTTGTATATAGGTCAGTGGTTTTCAAACTTCAGTCTGCATTATATTTCTCTACAGAGCCTGTTAAAATGTTGATTCCTGAGCTCTGCCTATCAGAGATTCTGATTATATGCACTTGGAGTGATGCCCAGAAATCTGCATTTTAAAAAAATTATGTTTATTTATTTCTGAGACAAAGAGACAGAGCACGAGTGGGGGAGGGGCAGAGAGAGAGGGAGACACAGAATCAGAAGCAGGTTCCAGGCTCTGAGCTGTCAGCACAAAGCCCTACATGGGGCTCGAACTCACAAACTGTGAGATCATAACCTGAGCCAAAGTCGGTCGCTCAACCGACTGAGCCACCCAGGCGCCCCAGAAATCTGCATTTGAACAAGCATCCTGAGGCTTCTGATGCATACTTTGAGAGGCATACTTTGAGAAACTTTAAAAGTTATTTTTTTTTCCCTATATGTTGATCTAGGAATCCCACTTCTTGGAATTTATTAGAAGGAAATATTCCAAAATACCACATTGACTTTAGACCCCAAGAAGGTTCCTGGGTCACTGCTTATACAACAAAGAAATTAGGACTGTTCTAAATATCCACCAACATGACAGAGGTTAAGTAAATTACACAGTGCATCTGTTTGGTGGAATATTATCCAGATGTTTAAAAGGATGCTTGCAAGATTCTTATATCAACATGGAAAGTACAAGTGGAAAAGGCTAAGATTCAAAATTGTACACACAGAGTCATTATATTGTGGTAAAAGAAACAAACCAAAAGCATGTGTTTAAAAATCCTGGAAGGAAATATCACTAAATATTTCTAAAGTAATGTGATACAGTAGATAAAAGCAACAACTTTGGAGTAAGATAGAGCTGAGTTGGAATTCTGATTCTACCATTTACTATTGGGTGCCTTCAAGAAAACATAACTTAATCTCTTTAAGCCTCAGTATCCCTATATGTAAAACTGGAAATAATAATTTTACCTGCCCAAAGAGTTGCTATGAAATTTTAATGAGATAAACTATATAAAATCAGGGAACTTAGTAGGGGCTTGATAAATGTGAGCTTATAAATATTATTATTTTTCTCTACTTCTCATTTCTTTCCTATACTAAATAAGTATTAATTTTTTAATTAAAAATAAAACTACCATTACCAAAACTAGATAAATAGATGGATAGATAGATAGATAGATAGATAGAAAAAATGAAGGAAGGAAAGAAAATATGGATACATAACAAAGACATGTCATAGCAAAAAGTCTGGGGTGGGGTGGACTCAGGGAAAAATAGGAGGTCACAGCATCACATAGCCATAATCAGTCATTGATGAAGTTACTAGCCTTGAGGAATCAGGCCTGATAAGAGCAAACCTAGTCCAGAATGAAATAGCAATATACACATCCCCTGCTTTTTGCTTTGGTTATCCTAAGCCTCTGCTGCTGGGAGAAGCTCTGAGCTAGTGTTTTCGTAGCCTCAGGGCATGGGAAGCAGGGTTAAGTGAAGATGGCTGGCAGAAGAGGCAGAGCATTGGTACATGTGCTTTGGACTAATGCACTTTTTATTGGTGGGATAGAATGCTGCTGCCTGATGCTCTCTGGGCACCTTCTGCCTGCTATCCAGAGCTGATCTCTATTGGACACTGTTTCCAGATATTTCCTATCCAGCTCTTCCCACTTCCTTAAGATACAGACAGTGTTTATTTCAGTGAATTGTTGTTACTAGAGAGCATCTGGGGTACCAGCAAGCTCAAGCAAGGCTGCTGAGATTTGGGCAGAGTCTAAGCTCATTGCTTTGTTAATAATGACGATAGTACCAACTACCTATGTGCTCAACGCCCCAAATACATTACCTAATTTAATTCCTACAATGATGGAGTTGATATTGTTGTTACTCTGTTTTATAGGTGAGGAAACTGAAGGTAAGTTAGCTTGGGTGCTTTGCCTGAGGTCACACAGTATGTGGAAGGTTCAGAATTCAAACCAAGGCAGTCTGGCTCTGGAATCCTTCTGTGCTTAATCCTCTTGCTGTGTGGTCACAGGGAAGGCCCTCTTCTGGAAACTAGTGCTTGGACCAAGAGGCCAAGTCTGTGGTGGCTGCTCTGACAGCTTCCTTAGAACAAACTTCTGGTGCTCCTTGGAACTATTTTGAAAGGCTCATTTATTTGCCCAGCTGAGGCTCCCAGAGGCTGACCTATAGAGATAGGGATGCCCTAGTCCTGACTCTCAGGCTCAGCTGCAGGCTGGGAACCTGAGGCCTGATACCTCACCTCTTTCCTTACAGGGAAATTCACCTGCATCGAGGTAAAGTTTCACCTGGAAAGGCAGATGGGCTACTATCTGATTCAGATGTACATCCCCAGCCTACTCATCGTTATCCTGTCCTGGGTCTCCTTCTGGATCAACATGGATGCCGCCCCTGCTCGCGTGGGCCTAGGCATCACCACTGTGCTCACCATGACAACTCAGAGCTCTGGCTCCCGAGCATCTTTGCCTAAGGTGAAGAGACATGCAAGAGAACTTGCTTGCCATAGTCCCATTCATAGTCCTGTTCCCTTCTGATCACTATTTGCCTTGGATTTAAGGTAGAGGAGAGCCATTGAACAAGAGCAAGTGGCCAGAGTTTTCTCTTCCCCTACAACATACTGCTAATGATATTGCTAAAGATGTGGAAGATGAGGTTGTGGGTGTTGTCTGGGTAGGGACTAAGCAGACAGTGCCTGACTTACTCTGACTCTTATCTGGAAATACTAGCATGTCCAAAATCAAAAGACCTTTAGCAAGTAGAAAGTCCCACTCCCTCATAGTACAGATGAGATGAATAAAGCCCAGCGAGATAGAATAAACCTTCTCAATGTCATGTCCCATAAGAAACAAAAAAAAATACATAAGGTTTTTAAACCAACATCTGTCTGTTACTATGTCAGAAGTTGGACACTATTATAAAGAGCTCTAGAGACAACGTCCATTCTTTTGGGGTGAGAACATTTTGAGGTAGCAAATGGCAGTTAAAGTCAGTGGACTCTGAACATTTGTGGCCTGGTGATGCTTTGATTACACAAATAGATTTGTGCTCATGAAACTGGGCCCAGGTTCTTCCTGCCTTATGTCTTCATGTAGGGAATGAAGAGATTACCTCAATGTCCTTACAGTCAGCAAGATTCTGAGAAATCAGGGAACAAACTGATTCATTCATTCAGTAAATATTTATTGGCACTGTTCTAGGCCATGGAAAAATATAGGAAGCAAAAGCAACACAGTTACTTATGGAACTTACTGTGAACATAGTCCCTCTCATTTTGATTTGATGGGAACCAGGCCCTATGATCTCCCATCTCCCAGTGCTTATTCCTAAGAAGACGTTTACAAGGAACTTAAACAGGGTGTAATCTCAGCATCCATGGTGAATTTACAAACTTGCCATGGGGATGGTGTAGTGGTTAAGGGTAGGAGATTGGAGGCAGGAAGATTTGGGTTTAAGTTCCACCCTCATCATTTACCAATGGTATTCTTAGGTAAATTCCTTAACCTCTCAGTCTCTTTCCCTGGGACACAGGAATAAGAATATTACCTCTTCCGTAAGGTTATTGAGAGAAATAAATAAGATAATGTATTAACACAAACAACAGTGTTTGGCACCCAGTAACCACTCAATAAATGTTTGTTATTGTTAAAATTGTTAGGTGTTAAGTGGAAAGAATGGAGTGGTGGACCTGGGGCTAAAGCAGCTGGTGATGCTCCCAATTATCTTTGAGTTGCTGGAAAACCTTTGAGGTAACCAAAGTCCTCTAGTGATAAACGGTGACAAAGTTCAGATTAGGATCAAGTGTTTCAGGGGAAGTTGTCAGAAAGTATTTCCTATAAATGTATTTCCTAAATGAACAGGGATATTGAAAAGGCTCTGAGAGACAGACGGGGTTTAGGCAAGGACGAAAGGGCCAGGTGGGGCTGTGATGGCTGTGTTGTGGTAGTAGACTTGTAGGAAAACCAGAGACAGAAAAGTAGTTCAGACCTTAGAAACCTTCCCTGGTTTATTGCAGCTGCCATGCAAGGAGATTCTTCTCTGACCTGCAGGGAGGTTGCAATTAGCGCCTTATTCTTGCCAAGATAACTTCCTTTTCTAGTCCCCTCCTGTGAGCAAGCACGATCTGTCTGCTCCTAGGAATCACTTAGTTTCCTCATTTGGAAAAAAAAATGGACTTTGTTATAGGGCTGTTTGTTTGCAGTATTTTGTGCCTTCTCATCATATTTTGATGACCTTTTTGTGGTCTCATTGACCAGTAAGCAAAATATGTAGGCATTCACCCCCAAAGTAAATAGACTCATTGGCCAGCCCACAAAGTAAGGGACTAAGTCAGGGAGCTTCTGTTCACTCTTGAGTTTGTGCAATGTTAGATTTGGGGAGACCCCTAAGGAAGGAGGTGGGATCAAGTCAGGGGCTTCTGGAAAGGTCAGTAATTTCACTCCCAATACAACTCTAGTGTCCAGGATGAGAGAAGCAGAAGCTCACTTGTATGGAATTCAGCTGGCATGGCCATTCCTCATACTCCCAGGAAACTACACTTTCTTTGCCTTTATGGGGGCTCCCAAAGGCACTGATCACAGTCTCTTTGCCTGCTCTCAGTCTATATAGCTCTGGGTGGCTCAGACCAGGACAGAGGGCTAAATGGAAGTTTCTGCCAGAGACTGACAGAATTGACCTAAAGTTGCAGCAGGGAGGAGGGACCCAATTTTCTTGAGAAACTGTGATCTAAATGGCCCGCTACTTCTGGGGCAGGTTTTAGTGAAGAGGGCCAATAAAGCAAACAGAAGCCAGCAGAGACAAATACACTGCTAAACCATCCACCCGTCCATCCATTCATTTACAAAATAATTGCTATGTGCCAGGCACTCAGCTAGGCCCTGAGGATAGAATAATGAACATAGTAGAAACAGTCTCTGCCATCAGAGAACTCACAATCTATTGAAGGAAATGGCCAGGTATATTTGATGGATGCTAAGAATGTGTAGGTAACCTGGGCACATATAGCAGGGGCAACCAAACCATAGTGAGATGATTATGGAAGGCTTACCAGAGGATGTCATATATAAAGTGAACATTTAAAAGTTATCGAGGTTGGGGTACCTGGTTGGCTCAGTTGGTGGAGCATGTGACTCTTGATCTCAGGGTTGTGAGTTCAAGCCCCATGTTGGGTATAGAGATTACTTAAAAACAAAGTGGTTTTTTTTTAAAGCAATAGGTAAATGAGAAACACAGAGAGATTGTCTCCTTGGGAAACTACTGAAAAAATTTATCATGGGAGAGTCACAGATTACAAGAGACAAGATGAGGCTGAAGAAGTAGGCAAGGGGCTAAATGTCATGCTAAAGGGAGCATAAACTGTATTGTAAAAATAATGGAGAGCCATGAAGGTTGTAAGCAGAGGAATGATATAATTAGGTTTACATTTTGAAAACAAAACTCTAGCTGCTGTCTGGAAAACAGATTGTAGGTGGCAAGCATAGATGCAGGGAGACCATTTAAGAAAGTGTGGAGTCATTCAGATGAGCTAGGATAGTGAGTGGATGGATTCCACAGATATTTAAGGTGTATTATTGATACACTATTGTTAATAAGACTTCATTCCTGTGGCTTGAGGTGTCCTTTCTTTTGATGGTCCAAAGCCCTTCATGGACCTCCCTTGTCATTACTTTATTATGGATTTTCATAGCACTTACTTGACATCCCTGGGGACACAGTGGGACTGGGAGATGGTGAATGAAATAGGATGCCCTCTTAATAGGCAGCAAAGTGGAAACACCAAGGGATGCTTAATCAGGGTTGCCTTGGTGGAATTGTCTTAAAAGAGAGCAGGTTTTCTCAACCTTAGCACTATTGACCTTATAATTGTTGTGTATATGTATGTCTATGTGTGGGGGTGGGGGAGGAGTCCTGTGCATTATAGTATGTTTAGCAGCATCCCTGGCCTCTACCCACTAGATGCCAGTAGCAACCCTTCCCCAAATTGTGCAACTAAAAATATCTCTAAACATTGCCAAATTCGACTCAGGTAAAGAGGCAGGGGTGGGGGGGGGTGGCATCACAAGAACCACTACGGTAGAAGGTTTATCCAGTGAGACCTGCTCCTTACCTGGAGCCTGTAGCACCCTCACTGCCCAAAATAGCTGGTAAAAGAGGTTGTCTGTCATGAATCCTACTCCAACTGGGGACTCCCATGAGGTGGGCTCAGCAGCTCAAAACTATGTAGGGGGTTCATCTGGTTGAGGAGGTGAAAGGACTTCATAAACCTAAGTTCTGTACCTCTCCTGGCCCTACTCAGCCATAACCGCATTCCAGGAGAGGTAAGTGTTCAATCTTCACAAGGGAAATGGAAGAGAAAAGTACTTAAAGGCTTCCAAGGCAGGTAGTGAGAGGAGAGCACTAAGAACCAGATAGGTAAATGCCAACAGCACCTTGAAATTAAAGAAGTGTCTATAGCTGGGGGTTGAGTGGCATTCCCTTGGGCCACCGAGCTCAATTCTTTAGGAGGGCCTCTCTTTTTTATTATTATTTTTTATATTAAATATAATTTATTGTCAAATTGGTTTCCATACAACACCCAGTGCACATCCCAACAGGTGTAGCAGGTCCTCTCATAAAGAGCAGAAGAAAAAAAACACAGGGTTAAGAGAATAATGGGGGTAGAAGAGGGAAAGGAAGGAATTCCTAGTCTGATATTGAGACTGTAGCCTCGATGAATAGCAGTGACGCTGAACTGAAAGCCCAGAACCCCCAAATCCTAGTGCCAACTTCTCACTGGGTAATATTGGCTAAGACTTTTCCTCTTTAGGCCTCAAGTGTCCTCACACGTCTCACACGGGAATAACAAACCATGCCCAATTTCCATCAGAGCTGTGAGAACTCTAGGAGATTAACAGAGGGCAAACAAAAGCAGTGTTCATGTTCATTGTTGTTTATTGAAAGAAGAGAATCAGAAGAAGATAATAATGAAAAGAACAATAAACAGGAACAGAAGCAGAAGTGACAAAGGAATAAAAGAAAGGAAAAGAAGTGTAGGGAGGAAAGGGAGATGGAAGTGGAGGGTGGAGAGTGCAGAGAAGTAAAGGATGATGGATGGGTAGCCCGATCTCTTTCACGAGGGCCTTCAGGCAATGGGACATATCATGGAAAGCTTCTTTAAAAACCAGGAGAAATTCAGGATAAAACTGAAGAATAGCAGGCAGTTGATATGGGCTGGCAAACCACTGGATAGACCATGGAAGGGCTCCAAGAAGGTTGACTGTTCTGTTGGTGGATGTTGCAGGTGTCCTACGTGAAGGCAATCGACATCTGGATGGCTGTGTGCCTGCTCTTCGTGTTTGCTGCCCTGCTGGAGTATGCTGCTGTCAATTTTGTCTCCCGTCAGCATAAGGAATTCATGCGACTTCGAAGAAGGCAGAGGCACCAATGTATGGTAAATATAACTAGAGAGGGGCCCACTTCCTTTCTCCTTTGAACTCCTTCCTACCTACTACTCTTCCCACAAACCAAGACCCAACATAGTGCTATAAGGTCTAGACAGGCAGTCAGGAACCCTGGATTCTAGTCCTAGGCTGGTCACAGATAAGCTAAGTATTTTAACCTCTTTGATTCCATTTTTTTATCTGTCCAATGAGACGTTAATCCCTGTAAGAGCAGTCTAGTAGAGTGATTAAGAGCATGGACATACAGGGGTGCCTGGCTGGCTCAGTCAGAAAAGCATGTGACTCTCGGGGCACCTGGGTGGCTCAATCAGTTAAGCATCTGACTCTTGGTTTTGGCTCAGGTCATGACCTCACAGTTCGTGGGCTCTGTGCTGACAGTGCAGAGCCTACTTGGGATTCTCTCTCCCTCTCTCTGCCCCTCCCCTGCTCTCACTGTCTCTCTCTCTTTTAAAAACAGAGCATGTGACTCTTGATATCAGGATCATGAGTTCAAGCCTCACATTGGGTATAGGGATCACTTAAAAATAAAATGTTTTTAAAAAAGCTATCGAAGTAAATGAGAGACACAGAGATATTGTCTCCTTGGGAAACTACTGAAATAATTTCTCACGGGATAAATAAATTTAAAAAAAGAGCATGAAACAGTGCCTGGCACATAGTAAACACTGAAAAAATGTTAGCTAGTATTAGAACCTTGTCAATTTAGTCAATATGAGATTACTTTGAGAATTAGTAATGGTTTTCCCTGGCTCTCCCCTCACCCAGGAGGAAGGTACCCCAGGTTGCCATACATTGATTGGTGGTTAAGAATTCAAGAGTCCGGCATTGGGGCCTTTCTAGAGAAGCATTATAAGAGGGTCCCCATAGCTAAGCTGGAATTGAAAACCACTACTTGATTTTCTGGCTGTTGGATCTCTTCACCTTGATCTTCATTGGGTGCATCAGAATTGTTGGGTGTATCAGAGTTGTTGGGTGTGAGGTGTTGTTCTCCCTCACTCTTGTTTTTTAACCCCATTTCTTCTACAGCAGAATGATCACCCAGGGGAAATAGAGATCTTGTGACCCTGACAACAGAGGCAGTTTGCCCCTCCCCATTGCCCAGACAATGGGTGCTAGGTATGACACCAGAGGTTCCTGGGCCACTTTCACAGAAGCAAGTGCCCAATTATGTGCAAAGCCAAAAGCCTTTGCTGAGCTACACACTGTCGGCCTAATCATCAGAGTTCTGGTCTATCTTGAGCTCTGACTCCTTGTTTTCTGCCCAATTTGGAGGCTTTAAAGCCAGAGAATATACACATATGACCTCTTAGGGGAGAGAAAATGATCTGATCCCACTGGTTGTAGCCTATCGGGGCCACTCCAGCACTAAGATTTTCTCTCTTCCAAATACCCCACCTCCCACCTCAGTTGCTTCTGGAGTGCCCAACCATATGCACACACTAAAAATATCTTTAAAAACCAACTCCTGGATCTCATGTCCCTAGCTAAGATCCCTTTCTGCTGAAAGCAGGGCTCCTGTTTCATCTATTGGTTTGTCAGAATTCATCAGTTCTTGCTTGGACTTTAGTCAGGCACTGAGAAACATGCCCTCTAGTGGATTGATCCACAACTGCATCTCCTTGAGTAGGACTCCTTCAGGAGGCTTAAAACCTTTCCTATCGCATGCTGAGTGTTAGAAAAATAATATATAGACTTGACAGAAGGGAAATAAAAGAGAATGCTCCCTTTTCTTTTTTTTTTAATTTTTTTTTCAATGTTTATTTAATTTTGGGACAGAGAGAGACAGAGCATGAACAGGGGAGGGGCAGAGAGAGAGGGAGACACAGAATCCGAAGCAGGCTCCAGGCTCTGAGCCATCAGCCCAGAGTCCGACGCGGGGCTCGAACTCTCGGACCGCGAGATCGTGACCTGGCTGAAGTCGGACGCTTAACCGACTGCGCCACTCAGGCGCCCCGATGCTCCCTTTTCTAAGGCAACTGTCACTACCCCCTCTTTATCTGTGTCAAACCTGCCTTCAGCTACCAAAATCTTATCTTTATAGGGGTTTTAATCTTGATGCCTTCTCAATGCCTACCTGCTGCCAAACATTTCCAGTGTCCTTTTGCCAGCTAAATTGCCTTTGTGAGTGTCCTAGCAACAGAGTACTGCTGCAATTACTGTAGAGCTACCCCAGATTGACACTAGTCCCACCTCCTTCCCTGCACCTCTCCAGCCCCCAATTGCCCACAGACTATCCCTTCCTGGTCATATATATGTTGATCCTGACATCAAATGGAATCTGTCATAACCAGTGCTCAATTATTACAAAGTTATAACTACGGCCTGGGCCCCACTTAGGTTCCTGGATCCTGCCAAAAAAGTGGGTCGGGCTTATTACTAATATAAATAAAACCTGAAAATCAAAACCTGTGCCATTAGCCCATGTCCCTTTTCGGGTTTCCTAAAGCCATTACCATTGCAGTGGAACTGTAGCAGGAATCCTGGAGGCCACTGAGCTGGCAGGAAAAGTTTATGCAGAGTTAATCTATTTCTAGAACTTCTCTCTGGGCTGTGCTGTTCCAGCTAGAAAAGCTGGAGTCTTTGGTCTGAGAGGAGCCTCTTAGGGGAGGGGAGAGCAACCATATGATTTTCAGGGAGCCCTTAGCCAAGAGGAAGTTAGGAGTATTTTAGGAGCCAGCCAGCTGTTCATCAAGCTCCAGGCTTAGTCATGTTCTCTAATCTCTCCTCAACCACCCATCTCCACTGCATGGTGGTCTCTTTTCATGTCACTGTCTAAAATAGTTTAATTTCTTTTCCCTACATTTCTGCTTTGTCTTCCCAGTTAAGCTATGAGCTTCACAGGGAAGGGTCTGACTCTCTTTTTTTATAACATCAGCAGGCCTTAGCACTAAGCTCTGGACACGGCAACCATGTTACCTATTCTACCAACCTTTGCAGGCTCATTGGAGAAGGCAGTATTTCAAGCTAAACAGAGAGGAGGCCTTGCCATTATCAGCAGAATAACTTGAGAAATGGAAGAAATTTCAAAATACTGCCAAGTCCTCTCAGGGGCTTGGTCCCAGAACCCTGCTTGTCTCTCTCCTTCTGCCAGCACTTCCCCCCACTCTCCAATCTCTTCTTTTCATTCACTTCAATACATATTACTAAATACCTATCACTCTTTCCCATATCCACACCTTACCTCTCACATTGTTCATTCCTTCCCCAACTTGGTTTTGGAATATCTTTACTCTCTAGCGCCCAGCTGTCCTCCCCTATAGATACCTGCAACAAAAGTATTCTATTTCAATAGCCATGGAAGCCACTAAGTGGTGTTTAAGTCTCCATTGTCCCTCCCCCCTCCCCAAACACACCTCAGAATTTGGCTTAAATAGATAATACTCCTATCCAAGACCCCAACCCTTGGATTTCAGACCACTTATCTTTGTCACCAACTGCAAGTGGTACAATATGTTAAAATTAAAAAGAGTCAAGGGCAGCTTACTCTAGAGGTCATATATTTTGTCCCATGAGGGATAGCTTTTTTTTCAGCCTGGTAAATTTTTTCCAAATAATTCCCTTTAGATTTACTATGATTTACTATGATTGGAGAAAAGAAGTAAATGAATCTATAGAAACAGAAAATGGCAGGTGGATTCAACTTTCTTTTTCAGAGTCTTTGGCAAACAAATATATTCCATACTTTTATCCTCTAGTTGAGGATCTGAGAGGCTGAGGAGATAAGAATGAGCAGTGGGGAACTAGGGGTGTGAGGGACCCTGAAATGGAAAGCAAAAGAGGAAATTTTTTTTCCTCCCTCATGTTTCAATTACTTGAAAGATATTTTGTTTACCTCTGGTTATTCATTTCCAAAATGGGTCCAACACAAATGCCATGTAGGAAAAGTATAAAAATGAACTAGAAAATACAGGTGAGGTGAGACACGGCCTTTGGTGAAAGGTTATGGAAGTAATTTTGAGCAGACTGCTAAGGCTGCCCTACTGCCACTCAGGGTCAAAGCAAAGCCACAGTAGTGAATTGCCTCTGGCCTACACATATACAACTCTCTTCACAGAGACTGGCAAAATCAGAGATTGGGTGGCAAAGCTCTCTGGTTGGCAGACTTATATTCTTCCATATGCCAAAAGTGCCATTTTTTTTTAGAGGATGAAGGGCATCAGGCCATTGTGCATGGGTGGGACAAGGAATAATCATTTTTTCTGCCAAGCACTTTGTAACTAAGACTCTCTTCTGAGTAGACTCTTCAGTTTGAGATGCTAAGAGGATGCCAGCTTCATGAGAACAAAGCCATTCCCTGTCTTATATTCTGAAGCATATGTCTCATCAGTCCATTCATTCATTCAACTGATATCTACTGGGTACCTACTGGATACCAGGCACCATGCTGGGTACATGGCAGTGAACAAGACCAATGCCCTTCCCAAGGTCTGTCCTATGAGCCCAAAGGAAACAGAAAGAGATGGAATCTGTTGGTAAATATCTGGCCTGAACTTGCCCGTTCCTGATGCCCAGCGACAGACTCAGCCTTCTAGTGAAGTAATAATCAAGGGCTACTGGGACCCACCACACCAATATCTCACCTATGAAGCCACTTTTCAGTGTGTTACCATAGCTGCAAAGGTCCCATTATAAAGACCCTATGATGTCCTTCTAACTCTACAATGTGTTTAAAACCTACTTTATCCACATTATATATATACATATATATATATATACATACACATATATACATGTATATATATACATATATAAATATACAGATATATGGCATATCAATTCAGTATACGTATACACTATTCTGTTTTAGCACTAAATGTCCTGAGTCTCAGGAAGCCCCCAGTCCTAGGCAAACCAAGAAGGTAGTTGGTATCATCCCACAAGGGGGCATTTCACTTTAGGTGATTTCCTAGATAGCTGAAGCTTTTACTCCTGTAAACATCAACACTTGCAAAAATAGTAACCATATTTGAATGAAGTATTTTTAGGTTCTAGTGTGTACTTAGCTGTCCTCTATTTTCCAGACTGTGAACCATCATTTATAATGGCAGTGTGTGCTTTAGAAGTAGACAAAATTAGGTGTGTCTGGGTTGTATATAAGCTAAGAGTAAATAGGCTGTGAGTAGGGGCCTGTAGGGCTCTCATATGAGTAAAGATCTCTCTATTGATAGCTCAGGGGCTTTGGTCCTTTCTCTTTTTATTTCTATGTCTCCTTCTTTATATCTCTCCCTCTCCCTATTCCTCTGTCTCTATCTTTCCCTCTATCTCTCTTTCTGTCCTTACTTACCTCACTTTCCAACTATTATAGCTACTTAAGGTTATCCGCTGACTATTGGATAAATGAACTTTGTGTAGCTGCTACATTATTTAATGCTGATATAAAATTTATTTCCCCAATGCTAATGTGTTCATGATAATTCATATATTCTACATAAATGGAATATGTATTGGGTAATAAATGTTACCCTAGATGTACTGACCCCTTTGTCAAAATCTGCTGAGTTGTAGAGAAGCACATGTATCTGCAATAGAGTAATCAGCTTTACCGTAACTTGGATGACCAACGAGGTTATTTAAAACTTTTGGAATTTTCAGCTTTGAATGGAGATAAACAATTTTTTAAAAGATACTACATAGAAGGAGAATTAATCCTGCAGCTTTTGAAAGTCATTAAAGTCAAGTTCACCAAGTCTAAATATCTTAACTGTGCATTCTAAAGGTTTTATTGTTCTGTTTATTCTGTTGATCACCAGTCAGAGATAACTTGGCATTGAGATATCTTTCTCACAGTGGGTTGGCACTTCGCTGGGTTTTAGATGGCTCTAAATGATGTTATGCATTTTAAAAAGGCATCTTGGGATTTATCTGCAAACGGAATCATAAAATATACCATATGTACCATGAATAGTTGCTGAGCGTACATCTATCTCATGAGTTTTGTGGCCATAAAAAGCATGCAGTGGTCCTGTGTACCAAGTTACCTATCTGCATAGCATCACCTATGAGATATTTGTGTGTGGCCTGGTTTCTATTCCTCTGCCTTAGAGCTATAACCTCAAATTCTGTCTTTTCTGCCATGCAATTTCAGGAGGAAGATATCATCCAAGAATGTCGCTTCTATTTCCGTGGCTATGGCCTAGGCCACTGCCTGCAGGCAAGGGATGGAGGTCCAAAGGAGAGTTCTAACATTTATACCCCCCAACCTCCAGCCCCTCTTCTAAGGGAGGGAGAAACCATGCAGAAACTTTACGTGGAGCAAGCCAAGAGGATTGACACCATCTCCCGGGCTGTCTTCCCTTTCACTTTCCTCATCTTCAACATCTTCTACTGGGTTGTCTATAAAGTCCTACGGTCAGAAGATATCCACCAGGCACTGTGAATAGGGTACGGCTAAGGGCTAGAAAGTCCAGCTGTTGTCTTCCTGCTTCTTCCTGTGTGAGATTCCCCCTCCATTAGATTCCATCAGGAGCTTGGAGAGTTCATTTCTGGAACCTCAACAGCCAATCCCAAAGCTATGCATGTCTACACTGCATGGTGCCAGTGGTGGCTGTACTTAGAAAGATGGCTTATCTGCTCGAATCCGGTTATTCTCCATGCTATCCCATTTCTCATGAGAGTAAGGTTTGGCCATATTTCTGAGTCCAGGATGACCTTTTTCCCTTGCTGGAGCCTGTCTGTTTTCCAATTCTCCAGTGGAGAATTTTCAGATCATTGCTACTATATTCTGGTATTTGTTATCTTAACCTGCACCATTCTTCATGCTGTTACCTCCCACCCAGAGCCTGGCCTTTGCTCTGTCCTCTGTCCCTCCTACCACAGGCTCAAATAGGGAGTCTTTTTCATCCACAAATGCTGCCTTTTGTGACCCAGTCATTTGTCCTTGACTATGGGAAGAAGGCAGGGTGACAGGTTCCCTACCTCTCAGCAAGGTGGGAACAGTCATGGGCTGCACTGAGGTAGGGTATTGCTATATTACTCAACAGAGAGGTCTTCAAATCTCCTAGGATGTTCAACACTGTCAGAAATGTGGTCAGGAATCTTGGACTCTCAGAAAATCCACCCTTCCAGATTCATCTGAACTTCCAGGTCTCAGAAATATTTGTTTTATTCCCTAACTAGTATGGTGGCAGGGTATGTTTGGCTGCTCAGGAGTGTAAAAAGAGAAAAATTCTTACTCTTTAAGAAACTTAGTGATGTTAGAAAAACTTCAAAAAAAAGTGAAATCCAAGGTAGTAGGACCTGGAAGGAGTAAAATATAGAAAATATCCTAAGAGTATCTTTTGTTGGCTGGGCTATCATTTGTTTCTTTTTCTCTGAAGTCTTTTTATTTCCCAGGATCCCTCATTTTCAACTTGCTCTTTAACCTTCTTTTAGTGAGCAAATAAAAGTGCCAATCAACTTTGTCCAGGATAACGTGGGCTTCAAGCTTCCTGGAAAGGAACTAGGCATATAGAAGACCCCGATCCTGGACAAACATTGACTTGGCCAACATCAGAGTAGTAGTTGTAGAAGTTAAAGCCCCATAATTTGCAGTTATTTCTTAACCCTTCTCTTGTTTTTCTTCTCTTTCCACAGTGAGTAAGGGTGGCAGTCAGTGGAAGCTACCAGAAATGTCAGAATAGAGAGGATGTGAAAGAGCCCATTTCAGGTCTGAAATACCAATGGGACATGGGGAAGCATGGGTCTGGTATGCTGAATCTTTGAAATGACACAACTATGAAGAACTGAAAAAGGGAAGATTAAAGTATAGGGCTAACAGCTGGAAGATGGGTGATACAATGATCTCTTAAATATCTTGTCCATTTCTCTGGACCTAGAATAAGTACCTATGTGAATCTAATCTCTCTCTCTCTCTCTCTCTCTCTCTCTCTCTCTCTCTGTTTCATTCCTCCCATCCCCTCCCTCCCTCTCTTCCTCAAAATGGTGTTCCAAATTGAAAGTCAATAAATCCAATGACCAAAGCAAATCCTATAGTCAAAGCAAGAGCTCACCTCTTTCTTTCACTCTTTTTCCTATTGAGCTCATCTGCTCTTTTCTGTTCACTGAGATACTCCTCTCGTCTGTCTCTTGGTTTTGAGGAGAGAATTTGGGCTGACCAGGGCAGCTGGACCAGAAGTTAATCTTACTGATGATATTAATTATAACTCTGGTGCCAACTGGATTCAAAACTAAAGGACTAGCTTAAGGGAGGAGATTAAGAGGGCAGAGAGTCCCTATTTTCCCATTTCTTCCTAGGTAGTGCCAATCAATGAGAGGCCACAAGCAATACCCCTTTGAAAGGAGCAGAGAGTATCTCTTTGATACTCTCCATGGCAGGGCTGGAGTGTCAGGCTGCTGCAGCCCGAATGCGGGGGTAGTGGGGGGTGGACTATGGAGATGAGCTTACTGCACAGAGCTCTACTTGTTATAGATCTTGTCCAGATGGGCCAACTGCACAAATCTGCCCTGTTGGAAGTCTCAAGAACAATGCCCTAGAGACAGCTACAGCACTGAGCAATAGAGCCTGCCCAACTGGGACTCAATTCAGTGCATCAGCTGGTGCTGGGAGCCAAAGAAACCAAAGTACCAACCAACATAATAGCCCAAGGGAGTTCACAAAGATACTGAGAGGCAATGCCAGGTGGAAGGTACTGTCTTTCCCCATCAGAGCCCCCAAGTGGAGAAGGGAGACACATGGTGTCAGAATCAGGTGGAAATGACTTTCATTTTCCTCATCCTTACCACACATGTATGGAGGAGGGGTGATGGGAAAGCTGGATCCCACTGGAAGTACCTGACACCTACCAATCCATTCAATCATGAAATTCTTGAATGTGGACGCTTTTCACCACAGTGAGTTGGCAGGAGATGACAGAAGAGACTCACTTGAAAGTCACTTCCATTTATTCTCATAGTACTCATCCCTCCTGAGACCTACACTACTTTCTGTTTTAAAACAGCATTTTTTCTTTTTTTTAAGTAGGCTCCATTCCCAATGTGGGGGCTGAACTCATGACCCTGAGATCAAGAGTCACATGCTCCACCAACTGAACTAGCCAGGCACTCCAAAACAGCATATTTTCTAAAGGGGAAAAAAACTTCCTACGTAAATAAAGTGCTTTGCGTGTTTTCATTAATTCATCGTTAATCTTTAATGTCAGTTGAATATTTTATGCATATATTTTTCCAGAGAAAAGGGAGTTATTGTCATGCAGTTGTTGTTAAGGCTTTCTGATTTTCCATTTTCCCTTCAGTTTGCTCTGCTCTTTGGAAAACCAGGAATCTGTCTTCCTCTTTCCCCTCAATCCACCAGCAGGGCCTCTTGCTCTCCCAGAATTCACAGTCAAATCAAAAAGAACTTTTGATGTGGAAGAAAGGTAGTGAATACAATCTATTCCTTTTACGTTCTCCCATAAGCCTTTCTCCCCACCTATCACCAAAAAACTGACACTTATAGTTGAAATATTAAGTTCACTCTTGAAGTTATATTCCCTTTTCACTGAGCCATGCAAATGTCCCAACTTTGTCCAGAACCTATCACCTCCTGGAAATCTGTGTCCCCACTTGCCTCTCTCCCTTCTCAATTTACTATTCTCAAGATTGTAATTATTATTATCTTATTTCTGGCTGTCAAAATCTTAAATTTAAATACACTCTGTTGAGATTAAAGATCTTCCTAGGCTGCATTGCTAATAAAAGACAAATCAGCCAAGCATGGGAACTATCAAGGGATTAGGAACTCAGGTAGTATTATCACTTGTTGAATGGAAGAAATGTAGAATAAGCTCTTTGATGGCAGGGACTGCATCTTACACAGCTTTTTAGTTCATGCAGCTCCTGATACATAGCAATACTCAGTAGGTATATATAGAATGAAAGTATGCCTTCTCACATGGTTTATTATATAGCACATTTTTATTCATTCCCTCTCCATTAACCTATTGATCACAGAAAAATAGACCTAGCAGGGGACTTATCAAATCAGATAGAACTCACACACACATGTGCATGCACACACACACACACACACCCAAGCTGGTCCTTGGGTATAATAGAACCAAAGTTAAGAAAACATCAAAACTTGGTAAATTGCATTGTTGAATAAAGAATGATAATGATCTGATTAAACATTAATACTATTCCAAATATGAAGACTAATAAATATCAAACTATATTTCAAAAACCAATCACCAAATGAAAACTCTGGCAGTGACAAGCGAGTACAGAAGTGGGGATTTTGGCATTACAATAATACACTTCTCCCTGATCCACGTGCTGTTCCCACTGGAGAGCCAGTCATTCCTGAAAGGATAGCAATTCGGCTGTTCTCCCCAGCCCTATACTGCTTGCTCTATTATACTTCACATCTAGGATAACATTTACATTCTACAGACTTGGACTAGTGGCATCAGAACAGCTTGTTAGCAAATCTGAGGCTGGAAGGAGGAAGGACACCTGAGCCAGGAGCTTTCTCATTCAGAGTATTCTTTGCATGGAGGGATGAAGCATGGCTGCTGAAAAAGCCACCTGAAAAAGTCACATGAGAACTCAACTGTTGCTACTCGCCTGACTAGCTCTGTTTTTTTAGTCTCTGCTTTCACCATGGGACTATGTACAAATACCCAGGTTGCATTATACTGTGTGGTTCATTACAAGGAAGTACATACTCTACCAATTCTATGGAATAAGGGCAATTAGTACTATCAACTAAATTCAAGGGGAACATTTTTGTCTTACAGAGCTGGACCTAGAAAAATATGCACATATACTCTATTGTAATAGCTTCCATTCGTGACAGTGTAGTGATTAAGGGCATGGTTATGGTACCAAACAGAGCCTAGGTTTGCATTACAGGTCCAATCCTCACTAGATATGGGCTCTTAGGCAAATGACTTCACCTCCCTCAGCCTCAGTTTCCTCTTCTAAAGGGTCATTTGAAGGCTCTGAAAGATCTAGCACACAATAACTATGTGGCCTTGAGCAAATCATTGAACCTGTGATTCAATGTTCACATCTGTTAAAAGAAGGTGATAACAGTACCAACCTCATAGGGTTATTGTGGGAATAAAATGGGATAACTTTGGCAAAGTGCTTAATTCAGTGCTTGGCACATAGTAAGTGCTCAGTAAAGATTAGCTATTACATGACCAGACCACATAATCATACACATATCAAATTTCTAGCACATGGGCTTTTTAGTTTTTCAATCTTTCCACTCTTACTGGGTTCTTCCTGCTGATGTATATAACATGCTTACAAATTACATAACCGTGGCAAATTGCTTAATCTCTTTCTGAATCTCAGCTTTTTAAAAGAGAGAGAGAAAGAGAGAGGAGGAGGAGGAGGGGGAGAAGGAATAGGAGATAGAGAAGGAGGAAGAGTGAAGGAAGGAGAAAGTAGGGATGAGAGGAAAGGAGAGGGAGAGGAAAGAAAGGGAAAATCTCTCTCATTCAAAATGCAAAATAGGGGTACTTGGCTGGTTTGGTCAGTGGAGCATCAGGATTTTGATCTAAGGGTTATGGATTCAAGCTCCACATTGGGTGTAGAGATTACTTAAAAATAAAATCTTAAGGGGTGCCTGGGTGGCTCAGTCAGTTGGGCATCGACTTCAGCTCAGGTCATGATCTTGCAGTCCGTGAGTTCAAGCCCTGCACTGGGCTCTGTGCTAACAGCTCAGAGCCTGGATACTGCTTTGGATTCTGTGTCTCCCTCTCTCTCTGCCCCTCCCCCACTTGTGTTTTCTCTCTCTCTCTCTCTCTCTCTCTCTCTCCCTCCCTCCCTTCTTTAAAAATAATAAACATTGAAAAATTAATAAAATCTTTTTAAAAAATGAAAAATAAAATCAAAACCACCCTTCATTTGATCCTGAATTTCCCTCCAGGTATTGATCTATTGTTCTCTTTTCATTCATCACCAACTTTCTTAAAAGGCCTATTCTAATTAGATATTTCCACATGCTCACGACTACCATTTACTCTTTAACAGACTGTAACCTATCCTCTGCTTCCTCCCCTTATCTTCCTCATGAAAATGCTTTTCCCATGTTCCTCACACTTCCTTTTTAATTGCTATATCAAGTCAATACTTTTCTGTCCTAATGTCTCATGACTTCATGTAACATTTGTCAGAGCTATCACAGTTTCTTTGAAATTCTCTTCTTCCTCAGCTTGCATTCCCCAGTGTCTTCACTTGCTCCTCTAGGCCATTGCTTCTTGGTTTTCCTTATTCTCCAGGATTTCATCTTTGGATTTTACCTCCCTTTGTTGCATACTTATTGCTTGGCTGTTCTTAACTACTTTCATGGCTGTGATAACCTGTATGCAGATGGTTCTTGAATTTCTACCTTCAGTTCAGACTCTCCACCACTCTAGTCCTATTTTCCAATTCTCTGTTGAACCTTTCCACTGGAAATCCCTCAAATACCTCAAATTCAACATGCCTATAGCCAAACAACTCACAATTTCCTTCAAACTTCCTCTCCCACTCCTTCCACCAATCTTCCCAATCTTGGTCAGTGGGACTTCCACCTACCCAATGACCTAAGCCAGAAACCTGGGAGTCATCCTTTACAACTCCTTCTTTCATAGCCCTCAGATAAAATCAATCACCAAGTCCTGCTGAGTCTACCTTTCAAATATTTCTTTTTTTAATGTTCATTTATTTATTTTTGAGAGAGAGAGAGACAGCACAAGTGGAGGAGGGGCAGAGAGAGAGAGGGAGACACAGAATCCAAAGCAGGCTCCAGGCTCTGAGCTGTCAGCACAGAGCCCAATGCAGGGCTCAAACTCAGGAACTGTGGGATCATGACCTGAGCTGAAATTGAACGCTTAACAGACTGAGCCACCCAGGCACCCCTACCTTTCAAATATTTCTGAAATCTGTCCCCACCCCTTCTCTATTCTCCCTGACCTCATTTTGGTAGTGTCTTTTTTAAGTTTATTTATTTATTTTGAGAAAGCGAGGGGGTAAGGGGCAGAAAGAGAGGGAAAGAGAGAATCCCAAGCAGACTCTGCACTGTTAGCACTGAGCCCACTGCAGGGCTCGAACCCACAGACAGTGAGATCATGACCTGGGCTGAAATCAAGAGTTGGAAGCTTAACAAGCTTAACAAACTGAGACACCCCAGGCACCCCTTGGTTCAACTTTTAATTCCAGTATCATTTTGTATCCTCCACACTATTGCTAACTTGGCCTTTCTAAAACACAAATCTATTTATGACACTTTCTTGCTCTGAATCCATCAATAGCTCCCTATTGTCTTCAAGAAAAAGTCCACATTCCTTTTTTTTAACTTTAAAATTTTTTTAATGTTTATTTATTTTTGAGAGAGAGACAGAGCATGAGCAGGGGAGGGAAGGGAGAGAGGGAGATACAGAATACAAAGCAGGTTCCAGGCTCTGAGCTGTCAGCACAGAGCCCGGCATGGGCTCAAACCCATGAACTGAGAGATCATGACCTGAGTTCAAGTTGGACACTCAACTGACTGAGCCATCCAGGCGCCCCATGGAAAAATTCCACATTTCTGAAATTGACCTCTAAGAGATTTTCTGCTCTGGACCCTGCCAATTCCTCCAGCCTCTTCTCTCACCAGTCCCCTCAGTCTCCTAAATGCACCCTGTATTTGGCCATGTTGAAACACCCACAGAACCCTGAACCCAATAGTTCAACCAGTTTAATGCTCTGTGCCTTTGTTGTTCCCTGGGCTTTTAAATGCCCTCCTATGAACTCTTCCACCTGAGGTATCCCTACTCATTTGTCAAAATTCTAACCAGATACCACATTTTCTGTGAAGCTGTCTCAAACACCTGTTGCCCCAACACTCAGACAAATTTTGGTTCTCCAATAACATTCTGTACATAGCTCTATATTTATACTTGTAAGATTCTATAGGGTTCTTTTTATCTGTTTCCCTCATACATATATATGAGTTGAGGTCAAGGATTTTCATGTATTTATCATTGAATTTCCCACACTGAGCTTACAGCATGAAATTAATTAGTGTTTGCTAGATAATTTCTTTTTAGTGAACACTGTAGTTCTTCAAAAAAATTTTTTCAAGCATCCAATTGCAACATCAGTTCTCACCAACTATACTTACTTTGCAAGGGGTGTATCATGAGGGACTATACTATCAAGGTAACAAGCAGGCTTGTAGCCTTTTTCTTTTCAAAGCAGTTAGGTGGCATGCCATTCTCAAAGTAAACCTTTAAGGTAAAATAACCATATATCCACACAAGAGATGAGGAAATGAGGCTTACAGAGGCCAAGTGACTCACCCAAGTCTCACGATGTTAGTGACAGTGGCAAAACCAAAACCCAGATTTTTCATATCTCAGTTCAATGCCCTATTTACTTGGCAAAAGATTTTCAAAGTCAGCTTCAAGAAACCCTAGAAAAGGCAGTCCCTCCCCCATCACACAACTATACACACATATTTCAGTTAGACTAACTTTAGTTTTGACTGATATATTTGCTTCACCATAATATTTTGTTTGGGGTAGGGATAGGGGAAGCAAGAAGATAAGTTACTCCTGCTTTTAAAAATTTGAAAAACAGGGGTGCCTGGGTGGCTCAGTCGGTTGAGCATCTGACTTCGGCTCAGGTCATGATCTCACAGTCTGTGAGTTTGAGCCCTGCACCGGGCTCTGTGCTGACAGCTCAGAGCCTGGAGCCTGCTTCATATTCTGTGTCTCCCTCTCTCTCTCTGCCCCTTCCCCACTCATGCTCTTTCTCTCTCTGTCTCTCAAAAATGAATAAACATTAAAAAAAATTTTTAAATGAAAATTTGAAAAACAAAACTACATCATCTAAAACTTTAAGAGGTAATTCATTTAACAGGTCAAGCGGTGTTACAACTGTATTATTTGGATAATAGTATATAAAAAGAGCTTGGTTTTTGAGTATAGTCCAAAATGAAAGGCAGTCATGACAAAATAATCTAGCAATTGGACATCTTTTTTACTCTAAGCTCCCCTTCAAGTTATCAACCCACAGAAGTCCTGAATCTTTATTAACTTCCCTCCCCTTTCACTTACTGACAATGCTTTTCTGACTGATCACAGTCTTATCAGTCCTCAATTTGCATGAATCCTTACCTACTTCAGGCAGTGAGTATCATTGTTATAAAGATAGCCCTGACCATCAGAAGGGCTAGAATGCTTGGGACTATGGTCACAGCAGCACATTTGCTATATTGACTGTATTTACCACTATTCCCACACAGAGAAACAAACAATTGGCTCTTTTAGAAAACTAATCTCTCATGGGATTTCCCATAAAGCATCTGGGTCAATGGATCACAATGTTTTGGAATTCTAGAACCTGGCACAACAGAGATGGAAGGGCCTTCCCAGATCATTTAGTCTGGTCTGCTCATTAGACAACATGGGATACTGAGGCCTGATTGGGCAAAGCCCAGGCCCAGGTGTAATTCCCCTTTTTTTCAACTTAGTTGAAGCTATGAAGGGAAAGAATGGAAAAGAAAGTGAAAGACCAAAGGCTGTCATAATATGTTAACTTCAGAGGCTCATTTCTGAGACTGCTGTGACAGACTGAATAATATTAAAGGCCAAAGGTAATATGCAGCTGAGGAAACTGTCTTTGTGATGACCATTCAGTCCCCAATTTCTGCCATGTTAAACATTGGCTGATATCCATATTAGATATCCACAGTCCTCATAAAAAGAGGATAGCAAAAATCTTGGCACCAGTTAGAAAATTACAGGTATAAAGTGGTCATGCCAAGGGGTACCTGGCTAGTTCAGTTGGTGAAGCAGGCAACTCTTGATCTTAAGGTTGTAAGTTTGAGCCCCATGTTATGTTGGGTATAGAGATTACTTAAAAATCTTAAAAAAAATGGTCATGCCAAGCTCCAAATTCTACAAACTCAGGTGTTCTCCAGGTTTCTCTTGTGAATTTATTTGTGAATCCCTTAGGCTTAAGCTTCAAGTTGATCCTTTAAGGAAGGATACAATATGGTTTCTCAGTACATTGTTATCCTTCTACGAAATATACTCCACTGGTTTCTTCCTGCTTGTCTCTTAGGATTTCAAATTCCAAGTGTATGAACCCTCTGCACTCAAGGCCACCTAACAGAGTAGAGCAATGAATTATGGACATTTATCTAATTCATCTCTATCTGCTAATTATATATATTCTCTCTCCTGATATCCTGGTTGTGGATTCTTGTTCAGGGTAAAGGATTTGAGAGAGAGAGAGGGTCAAAACTAATAAATGTATCTTCAAAATATCACTGATACCATGTTTGATGTTATCCCTCAACCAAGAGATAACCAGTTAGGAAAGACTACAACTACAAAACAGTATGAATTTCTTCCCCTTAATTTTCCTGGGAGCGGGGCAGAGGAACACTGCCTTTCTGACATCCCCATTTACTATCTTACTAACCACTTGGGGACTGAACCTAAGATGAAAAGAAACCATCCCCTGGCATTAACGTCTACCCTAGGGTGAGGGTGAGTATTTTCTGATTATTTTTGGAATATTTCTTAGAGCCACACTTTTGTTTCAGCTCCCCTCAGGGTACAGGACAACTTTTCAATTTTTATTGGAAAATCTAATTCTTTTTCCTGTCCTTCCTTGAGTTCCTCCATTCAAGAGATATACCCTAGAGACCTGTTTGCCTTATTATGCCCAGACTCATATGGTTAAGGAATGGATATTCCCTGAATGCCCTTGAAGACATTCTCCACTGTGCCATTTAGCCTCCTCATGGAAGGATAAAAGTCTAGTGTGGGTTAGCATAAGCATCCATTCTCTGAGTTTGACTCCCCAGTTTTACAGAGGACCTAACCCTGAGATTCAGGCTCTTGGTGCCCTGAAAAGTCCCTAAATGAATCCAGGTAAGGCAAAATCCTTTACTAGAAATTTGGAGCTATCAAGTGAGTGATCACTCAAGTGAGTGATCATCCTGAAGAGTGCACTCAGTTGTGAACTCCATTAAGGTAAGAATATCTTCTTCATCTGTAGCTAAGATCACAAGTGCTTAAAACAGTGGACGTGGAAAAAAAAAACAGTGGACATGGGCAATAAATACCAACTGAATGAACAAATACAAGTGTTAAAGTAAGTGCATTTGGCTCTAGTGCCAAATCTCTCTGGTTGGAAAAATCAATGAGTAAGTTTTCTTTTGTTTTTGGAGGAGCAAGTGGTGGCAGGAACAGGTATGAGAGAATATGAGTCCACAAGATAAATGGAAGGCTAGGGTTTGGGGTAAGCTGATGTTTGAGCTCTTTGGGTTTAGTTTGTTTGAATAGATTTTTGTTTGTTTTTTCAATAGTCAGTGTTGTCTAATGATTTCCTCATTCTAGAGCCAAACACTTTTAAAGCTTTCCCTTTGCCCCTAGATATAAGAACAGTCTCCTCAGGCTGGCTTTCACCTACCAATATTGCCTCATCTCCCTTGGGTTCATTCAAATTTTTGTGGAGCACCTACCACAATATGCCAGGCACTGTAATAAATATATGGGCAACACTGAAGAAGAAACATAGCCCCTGCCCTCAGAGGGTTTATATTCTGGTGGGGGAGACAAACTTGTACTAAGTTATTAGAGAATAGTAAAATGGAGAATATGTGGAAGTATCATGGAAATATTTAAGAGGGGGACTTGACCTAGTTGAGGTTAAAATTGGGGGAAGGGATGTCCTGAAGGCTTCCCCGAGACAGAGGCATTTAAGATATAACCTGAAGGAAAAAGAAGAGGGAAGGAAGCAGGAAGGACATAAAGGGAGGCAAAAGAGAATGAAGGGGTTGGGGTAGGAGAGTTTTAAAGAAGGAAGTGATGTAACAGATCTGCATTTTGCAAAGAACATTCTGAATGTAGCGTGGAGAAAAAATTCTAGGGAGACAAGAGTAGGTTATTAGTTGAAAATAATCCTAGCTTAAAAAGGGGAAAGTAGTGCATTCTAGGGGAATATAAAGCAAGGGTACTTAACCTGGAGATCAAAGAAGTGTTCTCTGAAGATGTAACATTTCAAGTGAGACCTGAAGTCTGGGTTAGCTATGGTGAGGATTTTGGTGGGGGTGAACAGTTGAAGGAAGTCTCTGACACAATAACCTTCTGCTTTAGCTAAAGCAGTCTTCGTTTTTGTAATGCTTTGGTCCCAACCTGGAATCCCAACTACCTTTTCCTTTTAGCCAAATCATGTCTATCTTTCTAAGGCCTTCTCAAATCCCACCTTCTCTGATCATGCCCAGATATGGCTTCTCTTGCTTCTAAACTCCAATGTTTGTCACTTAGCACTTAAAGATACACTATTTAGCATTGTTACTTAGCTGTACACATATCCCCAAACTCCCTGCAAGCTCTTTGAATTTATGAACTGTCTTCTATTACTTTGGCATCATCCAGGATACCTAGCCCAGTGATGGGCACATTAAATTACTCTCATGAAATAAATGAATGAGTGAATGAGGCACTATATAGTCCCTGCAGGCCTCCTTTAGTAACTCATTATTATCTGTGAAGCTGACAAGAAAAGGGGTCTGCTTTCTTTAAAAGATTTGTTACTTGCATCCAAAGACCTAAGATTTGAAATCGACAGCTCTTTCCCACTAGACACTGCTTCTCACCCCCTTCCAATCCTGCCTCCACCCCTCACCACCACCACCACCTTCTATTGTTTCTTCTGTCTTCTGGTTGTCAGCCAGGATGAGAAAATGGTCTAGCTGTCCTCAGAGACTTACGCCAGCCTGGACGGCTCTGCAGTGCCATGAAGGGCCAGGACTTTTGTTTACAGCTGGGACCATGGTGCGGTGGTGAGCACAGCTGACAGCCCCACTCTGGAGCAAACATCAATCTTCCTCTGTCCTCCCGGCCAAGTTTCACAGACCAGCTCTATTGAAAGCTGGCGGCACCCGCCTGGGTCTCGCTGATGTCCCACCCACAACTCTGGCCTAGGAGCAGCTGGGTGAATCTCAGCTTTGTACCTTTTTAATAACTGCCCTTGCTACCTTCTCTGTCCCCAGTTTCTAATCGTGTTACCTCAAACTTCAAGGCCTTGAAAGAACATGTCCTCCTACGTCCCCACACTCTAAAAAATGCCCCACCTCTCCAACCATATCTCACTTCCAACAATGTACCAATACCCTTCTTTGCTCCGTGGCACAGTAAAAATACAACAAAAAGAACCAAACCACATAGTTTTCAATGTGTACTTTATGGAGACTACCTTTACAAACTGAGAAGACAGGTTCCAGGTCCTCAGCCATGAGTGCATGTATGTTTGTGTGTGCATATGTTGTCTGTGTGAACTCTTTACCTTCAGATGGCTTTCACAACTGTTTTAAAAAGTACAAATCAGATAGGGCCTGGAGTCTTCAAAGAATATCCTTTGAGATTTCAAGTGAGGGCCTCTTTGCCACATATTCTGTTCCCTGGTCCCCTCCTTCATTTTTAAAAATTTTTTTATGTTTATTCATTTTTGAAAGAGACAGAGCACAAGCGGGGGGGGGGGTGGAGAGAGAGGGGGACACAGAATCTGAAGCAGGCTCTAGGCTCTGAGCTGTCAGCACAGAGCCCGACGCGGGGCTCGAACTCACGAACTGTGAGATCATGACCTGAGCTGAAGTAGGATGCTCAACCGACTGAGCCACCCAGGCGCTCCTGGTCCCCTCCTTCCTTAATAGCTTTGCTCTCTACAGCACTCACCTGGGATGGGAATGAAGCCTTTTTATACTACTAGCAGTCTCTTGTCCCCAGGTTCACTTTGTCTGTGATTCTCTTCCTGCTGTCTAACACAGCTTTAATTAATTAGTTGACACCCATTTCTGTGGTTTTCAAACTCCCTCCTCCCAATCCCAAATGTCCAATGGATATTATACACTTCTTTCACTAACAGTGGCTCATTACAGCGGTTTCTTCAGGGGTCTGGTGGAGGGGAACTGCAGGCCAGAGGAGATTCTCCTTACAGAAGACCTTATCAGAATTTCTAATGCAGAGGCCTTATCAATCTAAAATATCCCCTCCCTGGATTTTTACATGGTACATAACTACTAAAGAGGTGTACATTCCACCCCACCCCTAAGTTAATTAGAACTCTTCTAAAGAGAAACTTTATGAGTGTTCTCTTCCTCACGACTAATGAAGCACTTTTTTTGGTCATTTTTAATTATTTTATTATGGAAGACTTTTAAAAATACACAAACATAGAAAGAATAGTATAACAAACTGCCATGTACCCATGGGGTTCATAAAGCTTCAACAATTTAAAGATGCAGCACTTTAAATACTACTGGTTTGTCCTCTTTAATAATATGACATCTGAAGTTTATGAAAGACATAGCTTTTATCATTCCCAGTAAAATGGGGACTGTGGGTGCAGCTTATAAGCATCAACAAATTATCTCTGGAAAACTGGCTCAAGGCAACCTCTTTGAGACGATGATCAGATTGTAGGAGTCAGAATACACTGGTGAAAATCAGTCCTTACCTCTGTTGGTTGATGTGTAACATGGATAACTTGACATGATTCCAAGTAAATCCTGTGGTTCACAAAACCACAAACTTCAGTATATTGCATCCTAAACTACTGACTCAGGAAGTGGGAACCAAAGCATTATGTGCAAGTTTGGCATTCCAAGGTCACCAAAGACCACATTGATTAGATTTATGTTTCAGTCATTTGAAGTAACCTCTTTCTGCTAAATGGATGGGCCAGTTGAAGCAGAGGAGGGTTGATTACAGGAGAAAGGAGCTAAAAGAGAACAAACACCATAAAAGGATAAAACTTCCATGACTATTTCCATCCTTTGCCCTGTCTGTCATAGGCTAGCAAACTAGACTTATGCAGACTAATTTGTTGAACTGTTTTTGTAAAATCCCTATGAAATGAGGCAGGTATAAATAGAAAACATTATTATTTTTTTAATTTTATTTTTTATTTTTTAAAATTTACATCCAAATTAGTTAGCATATAGTGCAACAATGATTTCAGGAGTAGATTCCTCAATGCCCCTTACCCATTTAGCCCATCCCCCCTCCCACAATCCCTCCAATAACCCTCAGTTTGTTCTCCATATTTGTGAGTCTCTTCTGTTTTGTCCCCCTCCCTGTTTTTATATTATTTTTGTTTCCCTTCCCTTATATTCATCTGTTGTGTTTCTTAAAGTCCTCATATGAGTGAAGTCATGATTTTTGTCTTTCTCTGACTAATTTCACTTAGCATAATACCCTCCAGTTCCATCCATGTAGTTGCAAATGGCAAGATTTCATTCTTTTTGATTGCTGAGTAATACTCCATCCACATTTTCTTTATCCATTCATCCATCGATGGACATTTGGGCTCTTTCCATACTTTGGCTATTGTTGATAGTGCTGCTATAAACACGGGGGTGCATGTGTCCTTTCGAAACAGCACACCTGTATCCTGTGGATAAATGCCCAGTAGTGCAATTGCTGGGTCATAGGGTATTTCTATTTTTTAGTTTTTTGAGGAACATCCATACTATTTTCCAGAGTGGCTGCACCAATTTGCATTCCCAGAAAACATTATTATTTTTAAAAATACTATTTTGCTTAGCCTTGAAATATTAAGTTTTTTTCACTTTTAAATTAACCATTATTTTAAATATCATCCAATAAGCTGGTCAGAACCAAATGAAAAAAAAATCCAAAATAACCTTAGAATGCAACAATTTCACCTACTATCCAGAAGCCATGAGAGGACACTGGTGTCCCTCTCCACTCTCCAGAAAAGACTGACCACTACCTTCCAGACTTAGGAAGGCTCTTAGTCACAAGGCAAGGGCAACCGATACAGTTACTATTAGGCAGAGCAGATTGTCCCTGCACAAGTGTACCCAACCAGAGGAAATTCATTCTTCGACTGCCCTGGTGGAGCTCCAACAGCCGTGAGAAAGAAAAATATTTTTCTCATTGTTTCACTGGAGTGGACACTTCTCTACAATTTGTCTGCTCTCAGGTGGCTCGTGTTCCTAATTAGCACAAAGGCATTTTATGAGGAAATGATGGCCTTGAAAATAACAGAGATCTTGGAGCCACCTGGTGTTCTCTCTGAAGGCCGGTACCATAAACATTCTCTGTCTGGACTTGGGTCTTGAAGCCAATCAAAAAGTGACCTAAGCTATCTTTCCCTTCTAGTTGAAACAAATTGTGAAGACAATGACTCAGTTATAAATGTAAGAAGGAGGAAGAGTAACTCACATTTTCTGAGGACCCACTAAGTCAGGAATCTACGGAAGGTTTATCCTACTTAGTAAGTGGAAGGGGCAGGAGGGTATTTACATTGAAGAGGATAGCATGGCATAATGAAGAAAAAAACTTGGGCTTTGGAGTCAGAAATAAATCTAAATATTTGCTCTCCCATTTGTTAGTTGGCAACTTTAAGTGAGTACTTAGCTTCTCTGGGCTTCAGTGGAAGATTCACTAAGATAACGTATGTAAAGAACTGAGCACAGTGCTGCCTGGCACATAGAAGGCATTCAGTTCCTATGACTTTTTCTGCTACTACCCTGACTCAAAAGCTAATTCACATTATTCACATCCTTGGCCTTGAGATCTCACTCAACAGAGTAGAACAGGATGGGTTCTACTAGAAAGAATATTGGAATGAAAGTCAGGAGATGTAGGTCCCAATGCCAGACGTATCCTCCATTATAGCGCATTGGGTAAGTTACTCCCCTCTCCTGACTCTGTCAATAAAACAGGAGAACATACCTAGCTCTGATACTGAAAGGAAAGAACAGATGGAATCACTTTGGCACCTGCCATGAATTATATACTATACTAGGTTCTTTTTCATGCTTTATAACTCTAAATCAGCACTGTACATACAGCTTTCTGGGATGGTAGAAATATCATGTATCTGTTGATGTTCAGTTTGGTACTAATACTAGCCATAAGTAGCTACTGAGCCCTTGAAATGTGGTTAGTACAACTGAGGATCTGAATTTTTAATTTTACTTAACTTTAATTCAAAGTTAAATACCCGCATGTCTAGTGGCTACTGCTTTAGATACTGCAGCTCTAACATTACGAAGCAGGAATATTTGTTCCCATTTAATGTATGGTAAAACTGAGGCTCAGAAAATTTAAAGAACTTGTTAAAAGTTACATAAACAGTAAGTACCTAAACCGGATTCAAAACTGAGCAGTAAAAAGTTTAGCAGGCTGGTACTGTGAGATATACCAGGAATTACCCAGACTCCACTACTTACAAGTCATATGAGCAAAGAAAAATAAATATAGTCTCTAGAACTACTTTCACCACCTATAAAATGATAATTACCACCTAATTAACAGACCTATTGTTGGGATTAATGTGTATAGAGCTATATAGTGTGGCCCACAATAGCCTTTCAACAACCATGTTTCCTCACTATCCTGGTTCCTCCCCCACACATAGAAGAGGTTCAGACATAAACTAAAACAGATTAAGTGTAGGATAGAGAGAACATTTGTGGAATAGAAAAGCAAGAAGGGAAACACTTATGAGCTTTTATGTGATATCTTATTATAGAAAAGAGATGAGGGAGGGTATGAAATCATCAAAATATTTCCATTTATTTGGTTTGCTTTTCTGCCCTCTACTTGGTGCTCTAGTCAATGTTAGGCAAAGCAGGGAACAAGGTAGGTGTAACGTATTTTGAGGCCCAGAAAGACAAGCTATTATAGCTGAACAACAGAGTACTGTCAAGGGCTTGGGCTCGAGAAGCAGGTAGTTTCAATCCTGACTCCTCCACTTGTATGCACTGAGAAAACAATTGAACACCTCTATACATTAGTTTTTAATCTTAAAACAGGACTGCTAATTTACAGGGTGTTGTACACCTGAAACTAATACAATATTGTATGTCAACTATACTTCAATAAAAAAGGACAAGAATTTTTGAAAAAATATACAGGGTGTCTCAATAAACAGATCATTTACTGTTTTGCTTTACATTCTGTAGCACCCTCTAGTGGAGTGTACAAAAATAAGCATTGCATTTCAGTCTTCCAAAGCAGTGGTTTTAACTTCAGTGTACACAGGAATCAGCAGAACACTCTGTTATAACACAGATCACCAAACCCTACCCCTAAGATTTCTGATTCATTAGGTTTGAGGTGGGGCCTGAGCATCTGAATTTCTGACAATTTCCCCAAAGTAATAATGCAATGCGACTTGGTGTGTCTGGAAAACACACTTGAAGAACCACAGCTCTAAATCTTGCTCTCTTCCCTTTGTGTGTGCGTGTGCACATGTGTGCATGTGCGTGCACACACATGTATGATTGACATTGAAAGATATATTAATTTTTAGGGGCGCCTGGGTGGCTCACTCGGTTAAGCATCTGACTTCAGCCCAGGTCATGATCCCAAGATTCGTGGGTTCAAGCCCCCCTATGGGCTCTGTCCCAGGTCATGATCCCATGCTTCGTGGGTTCGAGCCCCCAGACGGCCTCTGTGCTGATAGCTCAGAGGCTGGAGCCTGCTTCAGATTCTGTGTCTCCCTCTCTCTCTGCCCCTCCCCTGCTTGCACTCTGTCTCTCTGTCTCCCAAAAATAAATAAACATTAAAAAAATAATAAAAATAGATACATTAATTTTTGTTTTTTTGAGCTTTATTGATTCATACCCATCTAATAAGGATTTTCTGAGAGAAGAATATCCATGTAAAGGATATGACACAGCATCTAAACTACAGAAAGCATGCAAAAAGCTGAGGGTCACAGAACATAAATTATTTGCCCAAGGTCTCAGAGCTAGGAAGTAGGGAATTAAAATTAGGTCTCCAGGCACCTGGGTTGCTCACTCGATTGAGGGTCTGACTCTTGATTTCAGCTCAGGTCATGATCTCACTGTTTGTGAGATCAAACCCCATGTTGGTTCTGTGGTGACAGCACCCAGCCAGCTCAAGATTCTCTCTCTCCCTTTCTCTCTGTCCCTCTCCTGTTCATGCTTTCTATGTAAACAAACCTTAAAAAATAAAAGTAAAATAAAATTAGGTCTCTAACTCCAAAGACATTAACAAAGTGTAGCAGTACCATTACAAAAAATAGGGTGCAAACACCCATATTTAATAAAAATGTCAAGAGAAAAAGATCAGTTTTGAAAAGAAGGTGCACAGAAAGAATTCTATCTTCATCAGCATCAGGGCCTGGGGTCATTCATCAATTCTGACCCCCCAAAAAAGGCAAGGAGGAAATAAGAGAGGGCAGGAGGGGGGAATTTTTTTTTAAAAAGGAAACAAGGAAAAACATCTAGATCTAGGGCCATAGTCTTTTGCCTGGCTGGACTATTTACAGAAGTTAATTTTTTCCCTAGCAATGAATGATATATATGATCCCTATAGATTGTGGAATTCAACAAATCAGAAAGAGGGGGAACAAAATCCCATAATTCCAGGCACTAAACAGTCAATCCTTTGCTGGGATTTGGTGGCATCTAGCGGCTGACTCAAGAGGTATAAACCTCACCCAGAGAACTTTCTGGAAAATTAACTGGTGCATAATTGCCTGAAGGGCACTGTGCTTGGAGATCAGGACAAAAAGGTAAGAGAGCCTCAGCCCCTACAGAAATTCGGAGTCTGTATAGATAGATAGATGGATAGAGCGCGAGAGTGAGAGACTGAAGAAGGCTGTTACATACAGATATTGCTGGCAGAAAATTGTGTTTGTGCCAAGAGAACTGCACCCAACTTTGTAGGGGGGAGGGGTGGGAGAGGATACTAGAGAACGGTAAAGAAGCTGCTCCTTGGAATTGCTAATACGGGATTGGGAGGGTTTGGCTCTTAACTGAAGAACTATGGTTTAGAACAGAATTTTGGCAACAAAGAAAAACGTGGGAGGAAAGTGTATTTTTAGGGTCTGAAATTAAATCGATAGGAGAGACCAAAATATTTCTGGTAAAGTTTCCTTATTGGTTATGGTCGCCTTGACTTATTTTCCTTTTCATTAGAACAATTTTCAAACTCATAGAAAAGTAGAGAACATTCCATACACAACGCGCGTGCATGGGCGCGCGCGCGCGCACACACACGCGCGCGCGCGCGCCCCCGCTTTGGGACACACACCGGCCCCAACACTAAGTCCCAACGCTAGGGGCGCACCCCTGAGCACACCCACCACCTCCAACACCACGAGGACTGCCGCGCGCGCGCACACCCTAACCCCAGAGCTACGGGAGCTCCCCCGGGCACAAACACAACGGCCCCAATACCACACCCCCACACCCCTCACACACATTAAAAACCCCGCTCTGCTTTTTTTTTCACTCCGAGAGTTGTGCAAGAGGTTGGGGGGCGTGGCCCCAGGATTGACCTCGCGCTTCCCCACTCGCGGGAATCTTAGCTCATTTCCGCCCATCCTGTTTCCGCAGGCCACGTAGACACTTCCTTTCCCAGTGGAAAAAAAAAAACCCATAATGCCTCCCTGCAGGAAAAAAAAAAAAAAGAAAGAAAAGAAAAGAAGAAAAAAAAAAAAACTCTGGTCAGGGGAACTCTGGGTCGTGAAAATAGGCCACGTGAACACCCTGCCCTATAGACTTATGACCCAACGGCTGTCGCGCTTTTGGTGGGCGGGCTAAGAGCCTAAGAGGGCGAGCGTCATTGGCCAGAGCGCGCACTAAAGGAGAAAGATGATTGGTTTGCTTCCAGCCTTAACCGTGAAGAAGCAGGTTGCTAGCACCCGCCTTTACTGCGGCGAAGTGTCATCGCTGACGTGGTAGGCCTCGTCCAATCATTTGGTTATGGAACATTCTAAAACTTAGACAAGACGATTGTGATTGGCTGGAGAGCATAAGCCCGCCTCCAGGGTGACGTGTCTGCCTATGGATATCAGTTGCCAGAGAAACCTGGCTTTACTATGGCGGTTGGAGGGACGGCAGTGGTCACACGTCGGCTGCTGGAAAGAACTGGATTCTCGTTTCAGGTTTCGGGGTGGGGGTGGGGTGAAAGGGTTGATGATTTCTTTTTATTGCCGCGTATATAGACAAGATTATCATATGGCTTTACAACTGAGCAGAGCCTCATTCAAATTCCTACTCGCCAACGCCCTGCTTGGGCTGGCTCCTGTTCTTTCCGTGTCTTGGTTTCCATGTTTGTAAAATGGTGATAATAATAGTATCTACCTCAGAGACGTTTACCTCAGAGGCTTGTACTGTGTGTTACTGCGTATAAGACAATACCAATGCTGGCTCAGAAAAATATTCGCTATTATTGTGGAATGAAAAACCGCGTAACAGAATGAGAAACAATATAAATTATGTAAATTCGTTCATTATATTGCTTTTCTTGCCCATTAACTTCTTCCCTAGGAGAAATTCGAGTTATAAAAGAGACATATCAATTTTTACCGCTGAAATAATTTACTATTTGAGAATTAGCTCAAAATAGCGGGGATTGGAATTTTCCATATTTAAAAGTTTAAAAGGCGGGGGGGGGGCGGTGAGGGGAGATGGAGAACGAGAGCGATCAGGAGATGAACCACATGCGATGAGTAGGCCTTGTTTGGATCCTGATTTGAACATACCAACTGTAAAAAAAAAAAAGCTGTTTAAGATGCATCGGGAAAATGTGAAGACAGGTTTGATGGGTTTTTTTTTAAAGGAATTGATGTCTATTTTTAGACGTTATAATGGCAGTAATGGTTGTTTTCAAATTGTCTATCTTGTAGAGATATATAGGAAAATATTTGCGGATTAATTAATAAAATGTCTGGGAATGACTTCAAATACGTAGATGACTGGTATTTGCTTCAGAATCTCAGCGGTAGGGGGAAGTGGGGAGGGGTGTATAGATGAAACAAAATTGGCCCTAAGTTAATTGTTTGAGTTAAGTGATAGGGCATATGGGGTTCCTCATATTATTGTCTTCCTTGGTATATGTTTGACATTTTCCATAATAAAATACAGAAAATCAGCTATTCGGTTTGCTTAAAAAAATCGGAGTGGGGGGGAGCAGTGGGTGGGGTTATAGATGAAACAAGATGGCCTTCAGTTGGTAATTGTTGAAGCTGGGTGATTGTTGTAGGTTTATAATACTCTTCCTTCTACATTTTTATTTATTTGAAATTATCCTTAATAAAAAGTATAAAAAAGACAGTTACTTTATTGAAAATCAGGATAAATGTACAGTAAAGTAAATTTGAAAATACAACTACAAGAAGGGAAAAAGAAACATTTGCACATTATTTATCAGCTATGGTATCCTTAGTGTGTGATAAAATGCACTGGTTGATAAAGAAAAAAAGGTTCTCATATCTTTTTATTTTATGTCCTTTTCTGTCCCCTTCTTTGACCTTCCAGGCCATCATCAGAAAAGCTAAGTTTGCTGTATAATAAGGATCAGAAGATCTGATCCTGGTTGCAGAATCATCCCTGATTACAGAATCTGGGTGAGTGCCTCTCTTCTCTTGGCCTCAATTCTGAAACAAGATAGTTCCACATAACCTTCCTAACTGCCCAGGAATATTTTGAAGATTAATAAGCACCTATCTGCAAAAACACTCTAAATTCTAAGAAGGGAAGGATAAGGCTAAGTCCAGTAGTGCTTCCAGTATAGTAAGTGCCTAAACAACAGAAGGCTGTATAATGTTACATTCTTTGATAAGAAATACTACAATATTATTATTATTATTATTATTATTTTAACTTTGTTTCCTCCCATGTACAGCATAATTTAGTGGTTAAGGGTAAAGACTAACTTCTTTAATTTGAATTTTGTCTCTGCCACTTACTGTGTGATCCTGGGCAAGATACTTAACCCACTTTGTCCCTAAATTTCTTCATGTGTAACATAAAGATAATTATTCCTATGTCATAGGATTTTTGAAGGGATTACATGTAAAGTACCAGGACAGTGCTTGGCACATACAAGTGTTTGCTTTAATAATAATTATGGCTTTGTTAGTCCTTCTCGGTTTACACACACATACACTCTTACACTTCTAAAAGCAGTGAATAATTCTTTTTGGAAATATAAAACAAAATTAATACTGTTGGTTTCTTTCCTGATTTTCCAGAAGCAGCAGTTAACACTAGAACTGAAATCTGAAATTATGACTTCTGGCTTATCCTAACAATCTAGAAAGATATTGAGTATATTGATCATATTTATTTATAAGGGAATTTCCAGGAGCTATAATTTTAACTAGGAAGTCATAAACATATTCAGTCTGCTAACTGCTTTTCTGTCATTCCTCCTTTGTCTCAGACTCAAACAATAATGTTAAACATAAAGGAAGTGTTCCAAGATCCAGAAGAGAATGGATATAAATTAACTGTAATGGTATATGTGCTTTTAAAGGTTTATTTCAACAAACCATAGATGTTTACACTCATTTGTGACACACCCATACCAAAAATGTTAGCCTTTGGAGTCTGCATTCCTAAATGGCCCATTACTTGCATGAGAAGATGAAGGAAGGTTTTTCCAGTCACTTGAAAGCTTCATTTTCCCATGGAGTCACTATATTTTCCTTATTTTTTTTCCCTTCTGAAATTGAGGCTGCATAGGAGGGCGCTGCCCTGGTGGAAAAGATGCAGTAGATGGGTATGCACACCCACAGAAAAAACACCTATACAGAAGGCCTTTTGGAGAATGATTAAGGGCAAAAGGGAGGGAGGTGGGCTCTTAGGCCAATAGGAGCTCAGAGAAGGCAAGGTCCAGAGTATCCTGAAATGAAAGCCTCAAAGAGGAAAAGAATCTTGACCTATGCCTCCAAGGATGGGTAGAACCTAGAAGTGGGGGGAAGGAAACCAGTCTGAATGGTGTGCCTACAAAATGTATGATACACAGTGATAATTCACTGAAAAGTTCAGCTATGTGTGAGATCCAAGGATAAGAATAGATCAGAATATGATTATGAATTTTAAATCTATATTTTAATATAAATTTTTAGTCATGTAATTGACATGTGAATATATTATCCTTAAAATGAAAAAGTTTAAATGTTACAGAGTAGGTTCGAGTTTCCATTTCTTCACCACCCCTGATTCTCTTAACTTTCTCCAGAGTTAACCACTATTATCAGTCCTTCTAGATCTCTAAATTATGTATCTGTTTAAAAACATATATGGATATCCATATATAAAATACTGTTCTGTGTTTTCTTTTACATGGACTTGGTATGCTCTAGGTATCGTTTTGCAACTTACTATCTTTATTTAGCTAATTGTCTTGGCTGTCTTCATGTCCATTCTTAGAGTTCTATTTAATTCCTTTCACAGTGGCATTCTTTTAACTAGCATGTTAATCCATCTCATGGGTAAAGCACATTTTATCTTTCCAAATTACTAGTGATAGTCCTCTAGGTTGATTCAGTGTTTTTGCTACTTCAAATAATACTTCCAATAATCAAACATAATTGGAAACCATTTACAAGTGTTATTCTAGGGTAACATTTATATCTTTATGATAATTAAACCAATGTGATACTGATGTGAGAACAGAGGTCTCTATGACAGACCAGGTGACCTAGAAACAATGATAACCTTTAAAAATTGAATAATCAAAAATCATTGGGAAGAGAGTACCTTAAGAGACCCATGTTCATCTAAAAATTTAGAATGTTCTATAATAGCATTTTAAATCAGCGGGGAAAGGATGGCCTCTTTAATAATTAATATTAAGAAAAGTTATATATTTGGAAGAAACTATAAAAATACCAAGAAATATAGGAAATCGTTTTTAGAATGTTGATTTGGAAGCATTTTACCTAGACATAACATAAATGCCAACGTTCACAAAGGAAAAGGTTGACATATTTGTGTGTGTATACACACACACATGCACACAGAGACCCACTTAGAAGGAAAATGAGTTTGGAAAAAATATTTCCAACATACCGAAGAAAACTTAGGATTTAATTATTAGAAATCAATAAAGAAAGCAAACATTCACATAAGAAAAACATCACATGAATGTATAAGAGATGCTCAATATCCCACATATTAAAATAAAATATTACTGTATACTGGATAAGCAGAACAAAGTTTTTTTCCAAAAGATGTTTATCCAGTGTTGCTGAAGGTGTAGATGAATGAACTTTAAGGTTTTTGCTGGGAGTACAAATTAAAGCAGTTCTTTACAAGTTGAATTTGCCTCTATCTCGTCAGAACAGTTCCACTTCTGAGAATAATCCTGAAGTCCCTAATTCTCTAATATATCTGTCCACTTACTTACATCTATTATAGCATTTATGTAATAATGAAGTATCAGAAACACCGTAAATGTTCATTAATAAGGAACTGGTTAAATTCTGGCACGGAGATTATACAGTAATGTGGATATTAAAAAGAATGACAGATGCCCATGTTAAAGTAGGAAAAGGTATGGGGCAGTAGGTCTCACTTTGCCACGTCAAATATAAAATACACATTTAGTTTTAAAGGTATGTTTTGTGTGAATATGTATATAAAATTTGAAGTCCTGCACACTCCTGGGATTGGGGAAGGGAAGTAAAGGGAGAATTCCAACATCATTATGTGTGTTGGTATTTACACACATGTAAAAGAAATATTACCCCAAAATAGTGCCACAAAATTAACTATTTGGAGAAAATACAGGCTTTTCAGTTCATAACTTACAAAGTAAATTCTGGGTGGATTAAGGAATTAAAATATAAAACATCCAATAAGATGACCTGTTTTAACAGTGGAAGGAAAAACTAACATGTCATTATATAAAACTTTAAAATCATAACATCAGACACTAGAAAAGCACACTAGGGGAAATATTTGCCCCAGAATGACAACTCTTGATAAAGAGCTCCTATAAATGTTAAAATCACTATAAGAATCAACTGGGCAGGGAACAAGAGCCATATATGTATGGCCAATAGACACCTTAAATGTTGAAGCATCACTAAGAAGCTGAACAGCTAAACATTTTATCAAATTTTATGAATTTTGTAAATGAGACTAGCCACTGCTGACGAGAATATGGGTGTGATAGTTTTACGCACTACTTGTAAAGTTGGAAATTGGTATAGCATGGGGGAGTAATTTGATAACCTGTTATTCCCTCTTGACCTACTACATCTGCATCTGGAAATGTTAATAGGAAATGAGGACAAAAATGTTTTAATAGTTACTACAGGGTAAACTGAGGGGGAATCACTTTTCCCTTAAGGGGGTGGTTTAAGGTATGGCCATTTAATAAAATACACAGCTCTCAAGATCCTTGTGTATTATAACATTGTATGGGAAAAATGAGTTGTAGTTACAAACTTTTTTAAAGGGAAGATCTAGGATTTGATACCAGTATTAGCTTATATCTGTTTAAATATTTACACAGAAATTAAAAATAGAAACCTAGGGCAAACCTACAAATGTGTTTTCTCAAAGTCTAGCCTACCCTAGAGCTGACCTGTAGAGAACAAGTGAAAAAATATTTGATGATTTGTCCCTGATTTGCCTCCATTTTCTTCATGTGTTGAATCACTTGCTTTGATTCACTGTTGTATACCCACCAGGGACCTAAGTGCTGCTCCATAATATGTGAGATAAGTATAACACAAGGCCTGTGACAAATAGGGATTAATGGTGTAGTTCTATAAGTAAACTTAGCATCAGCTTCATATCATACTGGAGATGGGAGAGAAACGGGCTAGAATTGGAGATTTAAGGAAGAGATAGGATTTCTGTGGTATTTAGATGAAGGAGATGAGGGAGCATGATGGGAGCAAAGAGTAGGCATGCTAAGTCAATAAACAATGTTAATAAAGCCTGAAACTCAAAACAAACTGGAGAATCTACAGTGCAAACTTTTTAAATGGGTGTGCACAGCACATCTATCCTTGGTCATGGAGAAGTGTTAAACTGGTAAGAGTGGTACAAAGTGCAAAGCTATCCACAAACTTGTACTACAAGTAGGAGCAGACATCTAAAGGACAGGTATTCCCTTCCTTTGATGTCTGGTTTCTGACTTCCAGGTAGTAGTAATTTGATCTGTAGGATATTCAAATGAAAATAAAGGTACTGAGACAATTCCTAGAAAGGCTGTTTCCCTGGCTTTATTCACTCTGGTCACAAACCTTGACTTGTGGTACATGTGTTTTTCTGTATAATGGCAGATATTTCATTGAGACTTCATATGAGTAATATGAGAATTTGTGGAGAATGACAACTCACCCAGTTAATCAAACAGGTAGAATTCCTTTTCGTAGTTTTCCTATGAATGAATATATGTGATTAATGCCAAGGGTGTATGGTAGGTTCAGCTATCATTTTCAAGTTCCTCAGTAAGGAATTGCTAGTACCAGTGAGACTTCCAAAATACTTCCTGTCCAGCCTGGCCTTACTTCTGTTTTACACAGTCTGGCTGACTGGCACTGGGCCATCTTGCTTTCTTTAGTTGGTATTTTAACTGTCCCCTTGTTTTGTGAAAGCTCTGCAATATAGCAGTTCTGAGGTGGATTTTCTGGATTTCACCTATATTAACTAAATTCTCTTAAAACGTCAGATACTGTGTCCCTTCTGTCCTGGTCACAGTGACTGTTTTTTTTAGAAAAATATTTTTGTAAGCGTGATAGCTTGCAATGTATGCCATAACACACTAGCTGTTTTCTGATCCTTCACAGAATGTGTCTGTATATCCCTCTCAGCCAGAAGGTTTCTGATTCCCACAGGGTCAGTAACTGTATTTACAGGTTTTGATGCTCTCTGAGAGCCACCTTTGTCCTTTCTGCTCAGAGCTTTGTGCCCTTTTAGTTAGAGGATATCATTTGCTTAATGAAAGCTCTAGCACCCAGGTCTGTCTTCCTAATAACTGGTTTCCTTGATTCAAACCTCTGGTTGTCTAGCATTTCTTACCTCTTCTTTCCCCCCTCAGGGTTTCCCTGATATCTGCTCAACATTGTTGAGGTCTAGGGATTGGTTGAGGGGCTTTTTCTGTGGGTGAAAGGCCACAGTTACCAGAGAAATCTGGTTTAAGGCTGATCCACTCTCATCCCTCATTTTTTCCCAGAGATTACCCTGATTTTAATCTGGTATTTATTCATCTAGATACTTTCCTATGCATTTATGCGTATCAGTTTAAAACAGGAATTTGATCACACTCAATGTTCATAAGAACTGTGTGAGTCTGATAGTTATTTTTCAGCCTGTGCTATCTATATCTTAAGGATCCTATTGTACATACTATGCATTATGCCTGTTTACCTAATAGTACAGAATTGAACATCAGAACCATGTTGGTACATGGTTCTCTTAATTCATTTGAATGTTCTTCCATAGTGTACATACGTAATTTATGTTAGAAGAAAATTTAGGTGTTCCAGTTTTTCAGTATTAAAAATGCCACCGCAGTGAATATCTTTGTATCCATAATCACATGTATTCCTGTAGCTGTTGTTTAGCCACGTTGTATACAAGAAGTTCTTAACAAGAACCTGTGAAGGCTAGGGGGTAATTTGCTTCATTCCATAGATGAGAAAAAGAGGCCAAGTGAGCTTACATATCTTACCTAAGTCCTCACAACTGATAAATGGCAGAGCCTAATTGAAGTAGAAGTATGTCTAACAGTGGAGCTCATATATTTTCTCTGATATTACAGTCGTAAACCACAGTCGTAAAATAAGATTACTTTTTTCTGTATTCTTTCACAAAAGTTCATCTTGACAGGTATCTGTTTTCCTTTCTAGTTTGTGTCTCCCACCTTCTCCTTCCAGACTATCCCAGGAGATCTAGGAGGTTCCGTCTAGGAAAACACTAGGAGTTCTTGGAAAGGAAAGAAGGAAGAGGATTATGTAAGTCAAAGAAATTACTTCATCTGTCACACTGTAAGAATCCTAGAACACTGTTTTTTTTTTCAGCTTTACCTTATTAGCCCTCTCTGCTGCATTTTATCCCAATTCCTTCTTGAAACTCTCAACTTCTTTGGCTTCCAAAAGAACATTCTTTTAATTCTTCTGTTGCTGCTCTGACCATTTTTGTTTTGTTTTTGGTCTCTCTGCTCACCCCTTATACGTCAGTCTTTTAGGTTTTTCCAGTATTCCATACTTTGGTTCAGTTTTTTTTTCCTCTTCATGAATGATTTTGATGGCTTTCATAGCTTCCATAGCTTCCAGTAACAGCTATATGATTACTCTCAGATCTCTATTTCTGGCTCTGACCTTTAGCTGCGTTTTAAAGTTAAATATATAACTGTACACCTCACACTTAATAGATCCAGTACTGAACTTCTTTACTCTCTAATGCATTTCCTCCTCTAGATGCAGTTTCATGTGATAATACTAATGACCTAATCATTCATTATCAAAACCTGGGAGTCATCACTGACTTCTCCCTCACTGATATATCACTTCCTCCAAGTGATTTCAGCTAATACTGAAAGTTGTGTCATGTACCATTTCTTGTTTACTACTAAATACTATGTGCCTATTACTATCATTGTACTAACCTCATTGTTTTTTAATTGCCACTTTAGATACTTGAATCCTTAACACCTAGCATAGTAGCTGTCCCAAAGCAGATGTGCAAGAATGTATGATAGCTAATTCAATGGATGGATTACTTATTTCCTATTATTTTATGGCTGTTTCTAAACTCATCATTAAAATCAGTGTTTTTATTAATTTATTAATTACCCAGGCTTAAAATTACACAGCTACCTTTGACTCCTCCCTCTCCTTCATTTACCAAGTTTTGTATTCAGTTTGTCTGGACTCTGTCATCACTCTAGTTCAGGCCTACCTGGACTCCTACAGAAACCTTTACTGTTACTCATTTTGCCTTTAGTCAACTAAAGTTCATCTTGTCCTTTTTCGTGTTCAGAGTGTTGAATTTGACCTCCACTGCCTTGTGTAGTTTCTTTTCCATTTTAATTCATCATTTGTTTAAAATTATAATCCTGTCTTTTCGGTGGCACCAAAAAACTAACTTTTGGGCAAGTCTGATGAGTGATTGGATGGGTAAGAGTAGTGGTTAGTAGTGAAGATCAGAAAAAGAGGGTGGAGGTAGTAAGTCACTTATACATGATCCTGAATTAGGATTTGAGATCCAAATTCCAAGAGAGTAACTTGTGTTGTACTAAGCACAGTGTGTTAAAGGTCACTATAGAAAACAAACAAGTAAAATGCTTTATGTATTACAGTGGTTGGAATAAAAACAGGGTTGAATGAGTTCCAGAAAGCAGGGTTCTCAAACTCGTGGACAACAATCTGCAGAAGAAGACAACTTCAAAAAACCAAGTAGAAGCAATATGCAGAGAAGTAAGATGAGAGGGGCCTCTTCAGGAAAGAAGACTGCTGGTTCACAGCAGAAGAATGTGGAACCAGCTCTCCCAGGCAGATGGGGGGGTCGCTCTGCAGAGAACCCCCCTTCAGGATCAGTGAGGAAGACAAGAAAGAACAAACAGAAGACTCCTGGAAATGGAGATGGTGGCAGTACCAGCGAAGCACCTCAGCCACCTCGGAAGAAAAGGGCCCGGGCAGACCCCACTGTCGAAAGTGAGGAGGCATTTAAGAATAGAATGGAAGTTAAAGTGAAGATTCCTGAAGAATTAAAACCATGGCTTGTTGAGGACTGGGACTTAGTTACCAGGCAGAAACAGCTGTTTCAACTCCCTGCTAAGAAAAATGTAGATGCTATTCTGGAGGAGTACGCAAATTGTAAGAAGTCGCAGGGAAATGTTGATAATAAGGAATATGCAGTTAATGAAGTTGTGGCAGGAATAAAAGAATATTTCAATGTGATGTTGGGCACTCAGCTGCTCTACAAATTTGAGAGGCCCCAGTATGCCGAAATCCTCTTGGCTCACCCTGATGCACCAATGTCCCAGGTTTATGGAGCCCCACATCTACTGAGATTATTTGTAAGAATCGGAGCAATGTTGGCGTATACGCCCCTTGATGAGAAGAGCCTTGCATTATTGTTGGGCTATTTGCATGATTTCCTAAAATATCTGGCAAAGAATGCTGCGTCTCTGTTTACTGCCAGTGATTACAAAGTGGCTTCAGCTGAGTACCACCGCAAAGCCCTGTGAGGGTCTAGTGACCACTCACTGTTATGTCTGGTATCTGTAAACACTCTTTTGGTTCTTAGTCTTTTTCTTGTATAATTGATGTTCTTTAAA